>NC_092311.1:57585563-57716770 GCF_036785885.1 Coffea arabica | reverse complement strand
CACTTCTTGATCTGTACGAACATGAAAATAGGTCTTATCTTTTATGTAATGGAGGGAAAAGAAAACGCGTTGACCAACTAGCACCGACTCCGAAACTGGCTTCAGGTTTAAGCATTAGGAGTCCGTGGAAACCAGCGGGCTAAGTGATCTCTGCAGAGTGCAAACGACAATTAAAATTCTTAAAATTTCATTAACTGTTGTTACTGTTCCAATCAAAGAGTATAAAACAATGTGAAGGCATCGACAAACTGGTGGATGGTTGATAAAAGTTGATGCCACGGGATTATCTGTCTTATCCTGTACAAACTACACCGAGCCACGATAAACCGTTTTAATCTGTTTTTTTTGCTCAGTTTAAAACTAAGCAGTATAGACAACAAATTGGATAGGAGTTGATGAAGCCAAAATTTTTACAGTTTATTATGCCCACCACATAGCCGAGAGGGAATCTCATGTTTTGTTTTGCCTCTTGTTATTTAATTATCCGTTCTTGACAATCTCTACCTAATCCGTGAATATTAATTTTATCGACAATCTCTGCTTAATTAGGATTCTGTTCTGCTATTTTTTTTTTTTAATGAAAAGATAACTCTCATTCATCGCCACCAATAGAAATATTTAATCATCCCACCAAACGAGTTTAGACTTCAAACTAATCCCAAAATGCGCAAGAACATGTGCAGCATTCCCTGTCCTGTGTACATGTACAATCCTGCATTTTTTTTTTCTTAATGTTGAATGCAATAGTAATTGAGCTTGTTCCACTCAAGTATCAATGTATGAATAATCAGGCTCATCATGTTTTGTACCAGCTCATAAGAATCACCTTCCAAGTCATACATCCCCATATCAGAAGTCCACAATTGTTGTCAAAATCTCAGCATCATCAACATTGTTAAACACTCTGATGAGGCAATCGATACTTCTTTTTTATCATCACACAATATTACCCTAACTTCTACCTTCTCTCTCTTTTTTTTTTTTCAAGTCCATTCGATGCTAAATTTTACCTTTCCGTGACTTCATCCACGTCCTAATCATTCTATCCTGTGTTTGTTTGAACACTAGCAGTCTCTTTGTGTAGTTAAGTGAATTTCAAGAAATAAGAACGAGTGAAATCTGCAACCTCTTCTGCTTTCATCACTTTATTCTCAAATATCAACTCGTCACATTATTCTGCTCTTTCATCTTTACTACGGTCCATCGTAAACTGCCATGTGATGTATGTATTTGGCGTTCTTTTATGCAAATAAATAATTACTTTCTGTTGACTCGTATCTTATTTTTAGGTGTTTATTTATGTAGTGATGATTAACAACATATCCGTTTGTTTTACATGAGATGCAATGGAGGACAAAGCGTATTCTTCTGTATCACTAATGAACACCGGTGTTTGGACCATTCATTTTCTCAACTCTGTTGGTCGAACTGCTCTGGATTTATTACCCAACGACATTCATTCTTTAATTAATTTGGATCTTACATATAGCGAAGGAAAATATGAATTTTTTAGTTAATCAATATTTTTTCTTGCCAAAAAAAAAAGTAAAAGTATCTATTGTTTTTTTTTTTTAAGTCGACATAAGGGTGTCCTGGCCTTTGACCCAACTAATCTCCTGTGGCTCGGGAGAAGGCGCCCCAACCCACTCCAAACGTATTAACAGCGTGACTCGAATTCTGGTGGATATGCCTAAAGAGAAACAATTACACCGGTTGAGCTACCCGTTGGAGGCAGTAAAAGTATCTATTGTGGTTTGTGACTTTTATGCAAAAGGTGGCATAGGCACAGTTAAGGTTACCAAGTAAGGAACTTAAACCCACTCAAATGTTAATGACCTTTTATAGTTTTATGTAACATCTTGGACTTCGAAGATCTTAAACATAAATTCACGAGCGCTTCTATAATAGACAAAGAATTTAAGCCGAAAGTGTTGTGTAAACATCCATAATTAGAAAAATGATTTCTACAAAGACGCTTTGTTACTTCCAGAAAAAGGAAAATGCAAAGTAATCTTGCTGGTTTAGAAGCAGTAGACAAAAGGGTCATCGAATTATAAGGTAAATTTTCTATAAAGTAACGGCAATACAGGTCCTTGTGAATTACCAATAAAGGCAAATAACAAAGCTGTAATAAAGAAATGGACGACAAAAGCAAAAGATGGACGTGAAAAGATCAAATTTTGAGTCGATTCTTCACTGCCTTAACCTTAAGTAGAATTTGATGCGACCCTACTTTTGAATCTTAAAATGGATTAGATTTGGGCTACACACCCTTTTGCCGGCTCTGGTGAAGGCCTAGGTCCATTCTCAGTATCAAGCTTTGCCATTTATTTTGCCCATGGCCGTCGACGTTGGGTTTTTAATTTGCGGACTTTTGTTTGGATTATAAGTTATTTGAGATATTTTTATTGTAGCACTTTTTATAATGTGATGTATGTGAGATAAAAAGGTAATTGGGAAGATAAAAAGATATATTGAAAATTGTAATAATGATGTAAGCAAATATATTTGAGAAACTGTCCAAACAAACCTGCAAGGATGTATTCCTTTCAACTTACGGCCGTTAACGAGTCTGGTTGCAAGATCAAAATTGTAATCCCGGCCAAAATATGTGAACCCTTAAAGAAATTATTATTACTGGTGATTCGTTGATTTGGTATTCTCTATGTGTTAGTGTTTTTTTTTTTTCATCCCTAATAAGTAGAGGTGAAATTTAAGAAGTGGCAGAGAAATGTGAATCCGGAATCTCTAAATAAGGATAGGCAAAAATATCCGTTGATATGAAAATTCATTATATTCGATCCGATTTGATCTGAAAAATAGGATATTCGATCCACATTTCTTGGTTGAGTCAAAAGAGGGTTAGATATCCGTTTATATGCAGGGCAGGTTAGGGTCACAAGATTAAATCAGTGTACATCTCTCCTGCACAAGTTGCAATTGTCAAATCCACTAATCAACAGGTTTAAGTTCCAATTAATTATGATGCAATCTGTCGAAAGAGACTCAAGACCCAACAGAATTTCGGATCTGATAACTAGATATGAAATAAATTTGGATCTAACGACAAAAGAAGAAGAAAAATAGAAAATTCTCACTAGCACTCCTAGAAGAAGCAGAATATTTTAACTAAGAACCCCTATGAAAAACAGAGAGAACTTTCACTAAAAAAAAATTTAGAAGATATTTTATTGAAACTTATAGTAAAAGAAGAATTCTGGTAAAATCACACAAAAATGACAACCATTATTGTGAAAACAAAAGTTCCACCAAAACATGAAGGGTATACGTGGCCCGTTGTCCCCCTCAATTCTTGGACAACCATTTCTTCTATAATGGAATACACCATGGCTGTGAAGCATGGTCACTAGAGTGGGATGCAGTTTCATCTTCTTTGCCCCAAACTCAAAAAATGAATAAGAGAGCGAGAGAGAGAGGGAGAGAGAATGCGATGAGCGTCTTTAACGCATGAAGGTCCATTCAAATATCATACAACACATGGCATGTGGAATTTACGTGGATGAGAAGCATGTCTATGATTTATGAGAATGGATGGGGCTTGATCGAGTAAAGCCAAGATGACTGGTCCTCTCAATTGCACAGCACACATGGTGGGTAGGGTTGAAACTTGGATGACACTGCGACAAAGGACTGAGTCAAGCGTTCCGACTTTTACCCTACAAAATGAGGGAAAGCTACATGATTTATGGTTGTTAAGCGTCATGATAACTAATGATGGTTACTCAAATGGGGGCAAACCAACGATTCGATTCAATCACAAAAAGAAAACGGACGATCAACTTTCACGTATACACTCTGTCTCTTTTACTTTCTTCTTTGCAAAAACACCATGGCATATGCAAATCCTTCAAACTTGAGAAAGTCGTCACTGGAGGGGGCTGGGGACTCGATTCTCTGGACGCGTTTTCGTCAGCTAGCTACACTAATAACGTTGTACATGCCAGAACGAAGTATTGGTGGTGGTTCCATTTTCTTGATACTCTTATACTTAACGCATGTCTATTACTGTTAGAATAATACCCCCAGACTAGCTAATCGGGCTAGATAAACCCAAAAAAAAAAAAAAAAAGAAGGCAAATGACACACGATGAAATCGTTCACATCTATTATTAAAAAATGCTATAAGACCTATCACGTCTCCATATTATCCACTGACCTAATCTCATGCAAAATATTGCCAGTGTAATTTTGTCGTGCAGGCGTGCTAGGCTGGCAACATGTATTTTATTATTAGCGTGTGTATAATATAGTACTCCCTCCGTCCCATTTGATAGTCTTGTTTTCCTTTTTCGTCTGTCCCAAATTGTAGTCCACTTTCCCATTAAAAAATGTAGTAATCTTTCAAATTGTCTAAAATATCCTTATTAAATATCTTGTTATTAATACATTGTTATTAAATACTAACCCACTACATTGAATACATTGACCTTTTCCAATACTAACCCATTAGCTGTAACTGATATTAATTGGCACTCTTCGTGATTAGCATAAGGGTATTTTAGGAAATTATTAATCTAAATTTATGTTTCCAACCAAATTAATTACACTTTCTTAATCTGTGTGAAAAAAAAAACCAAGACTAACAAAATGGGACGGAGGGAGTATACATGATGAGTTGAGACGAAATGTTGGCCATCCATCCGAAGAGCCATAATCAATATTTTGCTCAATAAATGCCCGGATGTCTTGATCTAGTCCAATAACTCGAATTGCAAATCCGGGTCTACCAGCAGGTTAAGTAGGGTCGATGTTGTCTGCCTGAGGTCAAGTTGAGCGCTGCCGACGCCCTTTCTCTCTTAACTTCTTTTTGGACGGAAGCTGAATTGATTAGCATTAATTCACGCCAATTCCTGCCTTCTGAGTTCCGACTAAAGTAGTACAGTAATTATTTGTGGCTTCCGGACCGCATCATTTAAATGCTGTGGCTGTATTAATTGCGTAAGGGAAACGGTCACATTAGCACTTGTATCAAGTTGGCAGAATTAATTGTGATTAGGTTTCAAAACAAGATTGGTTTGGGCGTCGTACATCATATGTAGGCCGACCGACCACCGCCTAATTAATACGAAAATTACACGTGAGGAGATATGTAGGGCGGAGACGCAACTTCACCTTCTAAAAATCTTCAAATAACCAAACAGGAAATTACCTTCCATTCGGTTTTAAAGACGAAGAAATTAATTTTATACAGCGGAAAGGATCAGATCCAGGTATGATCTGGAAAGATATAGTAATACACTATTACACTCATTGGGGGGTGGCATGAGCCCACGACTTGACTGATTCAGTTGCGTCATAATTGGTCGGATTGCAATGAATATGATAATTGCACTCACAATTCATCATTGCCTCTCCAGAATCCAGATTAGCATGTAAGGCTGAGAGATAATCAATCAATTGACTCGAAACGAATTTGGTTTGACAGGAGCTCATTCGAGATTGGTTTGCCAATTAATAAATTCGAGTTTGGACATTATTTTATGTTCGATAATAAATTCGTTCAAATTCAACTTGAGAAACAAACTCTTCGTTAAATATGAACAAAATTTCAAAGTCTCGTTTAAAATGATCAAACAAGATTAATCATTAGGATGTTCAATTAGATTAGCTCCGCTCGCACCCCTAACCGGATGCTTTATTCATTTTCCTATTATCTGCCCCGGTGGCTAAATTCGTCTTTCTCGGAGCCCCGCGGGAAATGAAAATTACAGGAGTACATATATATATATATTTATATATATAGTTTCTCCTCTCGGGCTATCAAGAACTCGAAGACACGTCATGTCAAGGGAGGAGGACAAAGAGAAGGAAAGGCAGCTAAGATCCCTTTGGGTTATACCACAACTTATCTGACATTCCGAATTCCAGACAGAAGATTATCTGACCCTCCAGGCAATATATGGTCGTATAGTTTTAACTTTAATCAAGTTAATATCCCCACGAAAAGATAATAATAAAGAATTTGGTTTCTGTTGTCTCTGTAAGACTGTAACTGCTGGAATTCTGGCATGTCTGCTACAATAATGGCACTCCATTACCAGTTGAGACAGTGAGAGTGACACCACCGCGGGGAAAGGGAGTTTGCTTTTCCTGTTCGTGTCGCTGTATAACATAACATAACGTGCCTAACAAGTGTCCATTTGCAGCCCAATTGCCCGTTTCATTCATTGATGAGTAAACTTCCAACCACTTCTCCTTCCTCGGTAAAGCTCTGTCTTTTAGCACTCAATTTTCTGATCTCATCTGCTAGCCTTTTCCTCCCTTTCCTGCAACCCAAGTCTTTTGGTGCAGACATTCTATACAGACTTTGAGCACTGATCGACTAGGATTTGACAAAGAAGCATGCTTTTGTGCGCATACCTACAGCTCATCCAATAGAATAGTCACTTTTCATTTGGAAACATATCAACATCTTGCTCCATCAGAACATGGGAGCAAATGCTTGGTTCCTCATCTAGTTTGAGCTCCTACAAATTCATCTAATTTAAGTTGCCACAAGAGCAGGAATTTATAGCTGGGGATCGCACAGCTTGAATGAAGTTGGAGAAGAAAATTAATTGAGCTATAGATTCACAGATAATGAGGGACTTCCCTTCTTGTTTCAATGAAAGTGGGGTCCAGGTTGCTGATTCTTCCCCAGCATCATCAAATTCTAGTAAAGCTTCTCAGAATCTCGTTACATGCGTCTATCAGACACAGTTTCAGGGCACTTCATGCTTCATTACCATTACCTGGTCCAAGAATTTGATGGGGCAAGGAGTTAGCATTGGAATTCGGAGTTCAACCAACGAATGCGTCTGCAAGGTTGATATTAAGCCTTGGTTATTTACTCCAAGAAAAGGGTTCAGAAGTTCAGAGGCCGATTCCACTGCAATTGACATATATTGGGATTTTTCATCCGCAAAATTTGGTTTTGGCCCGGAACCGCTAGAGGGTTTCTATTTAGCCGTTGCATTTAACCAAGAACTTGTCCTACTCCTCGGGGATTTGCAAAAGGAAGTGTATAAGAAAATAGGTACTAGCCCTGTTGCATCTAATACGGTGTTTATTGCCAAAAGAGAGCACATCTTTGGGAAGAGAGTATACACTACAAAGGCTCAATTCTGTGACCACGGGCCGATACATGACATCGAAATTGAGTGCGATACTGGGGGGATTAACGATCCATCTCTGGCCATCAGCGTGGATAGCAGAGCGGTGTTGCAGGTGAAGCGGCTGCGGTGGAAGTTCAGGGGGAACGAGACTATTTTGGTGGATGGACTGCCGGTGGAGGTGTACTGGGATGTTCATAGTTGGTTCTTTGGGAATGTTATGGGCAATGCTGTTTTCCTGTTTCAAACCTGTCTCTCGGCCGAGAAGCTGCGAAACAGCCACTCCACCGTCTCCTCAAATCCGTCTGTGTTCAGTCGGTCAGGTTCGCAAAAGTCCGGGTCACGAGGTGAGGGATTTTCATTGATTTTGTACGCCTGGAAAAACGAGTAAAATTTTCTTTATGATCATTTCTTTTTCTTTTTTTTTTTTTGGTGTTGCGCCTACATGTATGCTGACCACTTGCCAGGTCAATCAATAAAACTTCTCCCTCCTGTGATCTTGCTCTCAAATGAAGGTGCTTTATATAGTACGATTTGTAACTCAAATTCGACTTCTTGCTTCTATTAGCTTAATCAATCAAATTGAGCAGACTTTCTTTTTTAGAAAAGCAAGCTATGAACGAGTGTCGCAGGTTTGGAATTTGGATTTTTACACTTGATCCTCTCCCGTTTTGCTGGTTTGGCAGTCTTCTATTTGACTGTGATTAGGTCAAGCGAAACAAGTTTGAAGGCAAAGGATTCTTGATTAGCTTTGCTTTGGTAGGCCTTTGCCAGTTGATAGAGAAGGCTATTAGTTAGTCATATATCATCCAAGCATGACATGAATAATAAAGGGGAGGAAGGATTGCTGGATTGGGTGGCAATGCCAAGCTGCATCCGGAGGAAGAGTGTAACAATAATCAATCATAGGCTCTGAAAATCATAAAGTGCTGTTTAGGGGCATTTTGGTCGATCAGGCTCTCAAAATCATAGTAACAGATTGAGATCCTCCCACTGAAATCAAGAACTTGCCATCCCCATAACCGCCGCCACCACTCCTCTAAATCTGCACCGTCTATATTTTTCCCGCTCTATTACAACAACTAACAACTACCACCACCACTACCATTTCGTTTACTCCACGGTCAGACAAAAAGCCCCAGAGAAAATCACCAACCAAACAATGGGCGCCACCCGCAATGTCCTCCTCATCTTTCTCACCGCCGCCATTCTCGCCGCCGCCGCCTCAGCACAAACACTCGTCCACACATACCCACCCTCCCTCTTCGCCACCATCCTCTCCGCCCTCGGCTTCCGAGACCTCTCCAACGTCACCGCTAATGCCAGCCTCTCTCTCACCGCTCCCTCCACTGTCTTCGCCCCCACCGACTCCTCCCTCCTCACTTGCCCCTCCTGCTCCCTGCCTCTTCTCCTCCAAGAACATTCCCTCCCGGGCCTCTACTCTTTCCACTTTCTCCGCAACTTAGCCTTCGGCACCAAGATTGAGACCTTCGCCCGCAACCGCTGTCTCACCATCACCGCTTCCCCCATCATCAACCCCTCCGACGCCGTCTCCACCCGGAAAATCTTCGTCAACGGCGTCGAAATCACCAAACCGGACCTCTTCGATAATGGCCTCGTCATCGTCCACGGCATCCAGGGGTTTATGTCTCATCTCTCGCCGACTTCCTGCACTATCGAGAAAATGACTACCCTCGCCTACCCAGACCCCCCGCCGCCCACGGCAGAGTTCTTGGTCATGCGCTCGATGCTGAAAGAGGCCATGGCCGAGTTGCGTGTCAGGGGGTTCAGTTTGGTGGCTCTGGCGATGAGGGTCAAGTACCCGGAGCTGGCAGACCTCAAGTCCATGACGCTTTTCGCGATTGACGATGGGTCCATCTTCGCCGGAGGGGGAGGGCATGCTTACGTCACCGACCTAATGTTTCACATAGTGCCCAACAGAATTCTGAAGGGGTCGCACTTAATGAGTCTGCCGCTGGATACGGTGATCCCGACGATGGAGCGCGGGCAGGAACTGGTTGTGACCACCGCAGGCGGAGGAGGGCCCTTGTCTCCCATGAGGATAAACTACATGAAGATTAAGAGCCTTGATTTGGTGAGTAACAAGAGGATAGTGGTGCATGCACTGTCAAACCCACTGCCCCACGTGCACCGTCGGACGGCGATTAGGGAGGAGGAGGCCACTTGTGATGAGCACCAAAGTGGATTGTGTGAGGAAAGTGCTGGTACTAAACGACCAACGGTGCAGATTGAAGATCCTTTTGGTTTGTGAGGTTCTGATCCCTGCCCCAATTTTGCATCTGTGCATTGCGTCGCTGTTTCATTTTGGTCAATCGTTCATTGTTGATCGAAGTTCTTCAAATTCAGGGGAGGCATATTCCTGTAAATTTCGCTACAATTTGAGTCCACTCCCCTAATTGATTTTAATTGTTTGATTTTTCTTTTTATTCATTTTGGAAGATAGAAGCCCAAGTCTCGGGTTTCCATTTGATTGGAGGAGTCGATAACAGCATTAAACGCGGACTATTTCAGAAGACAAAACAATTGACAAACAAAATGTACATACGTTTCTGTGCTTTCATTCACTCATGGTGGAGTTTACTTCCACTTGCCCTGATAGCCCTAAAAGCTGCAATTGAAGCAAAATCTGACCCCATGACTCTCACATCTGAAGCAGAGAGAATTTCACTGGTCTTGATACTTCTTTTTATGTCTTCATCTGTGAATCCTCGCCAATATCCATCATATCCAACCGAAACGTTGGTTCATCTGGATTCGTCCAAGTCCTCGTACACCTTGCAAAGAACCCCATCATCCGGCTGCAAAAAAGTAGACAACCAACAATCGATTAATCAGTGTGCCGAAACCAGGGCATCGAAGAGAAACAAAATAGTAGTTCAATTAGCTCTCTATTTTCCGAAGAGAAACAAAATTAGTACTTGTGAGGGAGCAGCAGAGCTTACTCTCGGTCTCCTGTGATCACATTCGATTGAACAACAATGGTGCAGGAGTCTGTACTCGATCATATTCCAGTTTGTCTTGCTTCCTTTACCATGTTCACCTTCAAAGAAGCAGAGTCTGAGCATCCCAACGCCTCCCTGTACCCATTCCTTGTTTGCCGAATTGGGCGAAAGGGCAATCCAAATAGTAGGTGCCTCGGTGTCAACACATACCATTCTTTCCTTCCAGCGTCATTTAACTCCTCTGCATTCACACACACACAAAAATGTGGAAAGAAATCTTGTGGGCCTCGTCGCCGATGGGTCCAACCCTTCGAAGGTGCGGATTTGGGAGTGTACTGACTCAGCTAGTCAAATAAAGTCCCATAAGCTTGGGACGCTTTTGCCGTTAGGGAATTTTCATACGATGAAAATATAGAAATTTTCAAAATATGTCATCAATTGTCCAACCAGAATCGCAGATATTATCTACTTCGTGTTTTTAAGGCTTCAAGATCAACCTCCTGTTAATATTCTAAACTGATAGAAAATAATATAGTTAACCCACAAGGGGAATAAAAGAAAGAAGGAAAGAAAGAAACGCAAGATTTATACTCTAAAATATTGACTTAATATTGGTACCAAAAATTACTATTGCAAACAAGTATTTTGACAGTTCCTAATTCAAGCTGTAAATGCATAAATCTTCTAAAACGATTAAATAAATCTATATTAAGAATATAAAATTCTGTCCGATATTCAACCTTTAACCAACATTTTGGTCCCCTTGCAAAAAAAGAAAAAAAAAAAAAGGTCCATTTCCTCTCTAATTCACTAGTATGGTTGATTATAAGTCTTGAGTAGAGGTGTCAAAATGGGTGACTTGGGCGGGTTTGGGTTGGGTAAAATGAGTAATGGGTATAAGTGAGTCAACCCATTTATACCCATTTAATTAAATAGGTAAGTCAAACAATGAATTGGATAACCCAATTACCTATTTATAACCCATTTATTTTAATTTTTTGTAAACTCATTTAAATTCATTTTTGCAAACTAAGTTGTTAATTTATAACGTTCTTTGTACCCATCATTAGTTTTAAATATTTACTTATAATGCTCAATAAGCCTAATTACTAATTTTTTTCCATTTATACTCTATGTCGCAAAATTACATATTATTTAATAATTGAATAATAAGAATAACAAAATTTGAACTAAGTACTATAAAAGTTAATATAAAAATTTAATCCTAAAATTTTGAACCCTTAAAATTTTTTTCATATATAAATTTAAAATTTCATTTTAGAAAGATAAGAAAAAAGGCTAAAACATAAATTGGCAATGCTAAAAAATGAGCAAGTTAACAAACTAAGATAAAATAAAATAATAAGATAAAACCAACAAATAATAATAATAATGAAATAAAGGTAGTTAACATCGTGATAAAATGAAAAATTTGAAAAAAAAAAAAGGGGGGGTGGGGGAAGAGAATTTTAAATGGGTTTGATGGATTACCCAATAATACCCATTTATTAAATGGATATTATTGGGTAACCTATTTATACCCATATATAAAAATTTGAGATACTCATACCCATCTATTCATGGGCGGATATAGGTAAATTTAGTTAGGTGAGTTGGTTTGCCACCTATAGTCTTGAGGTCCCTGAAATCAGAGCTCCTAGATTATAATCCTTCTACCCTTTCTCGCTTTATAAATCTCACTCCTTCTCTGCTAAAGAAAAAAAGTTTCTTGAACAATTAATTATGCAAAATAATCAGTATTACATTCAAGAATGGCGCCATATATCTAGAAAATAGATCAGTATGAAAATTGCTAGGATAATGAGTCTAATTATTTTGTGAAGTTAGCGTGAGGAAAATAATTATCTTATCCGTGACGTAGCACGGTTTATTTTTAAAAATTATTTTGAATTTGTGCAAGCATGAATAATTTTAAATAAAAAAATTAACATGAATCCTACATGTTCATTCATTTTAGTTTTAGAAAATTAATGTATTCTAAATGTTTAATTATCATACTAATTTTTAAAAACGGCATGGATTTTCAAGCGTTGCGAGTCCTTGGAGCACCTGGGCCCCACGAACTTTGTCCAACCTGGCAAATGGTATGCCGATTTTCTCATCAGTTGTGATTTCCTCAATTATCATAGGATAACCCTGCCCGTTTCTCCCGGCCCAAAACAAATTGCCTAGTTCCTCAATACGACGGCGGTAGACGGAAGGTATGCTGCCATTTCCTCCAAGTCAGAGTCTGACCCCGTGTCACGCCGCCCTTCCCTCCTTCTACTTCCGCCCACCGCCAACGTCGACTACCGGAGCACCACCACCACCCGTCCCAATCCTCCATTTTTCTTGCTTCAATTATTCCCTCGTGACGTCGCTCCTTTCACCAAAGCTAACAACCACTTCAATCTCTGCTTATAAGCCCTTCAAACCTTGTGCAGCTACTAAAAGCAACCGCAGCCAGGACCCCAGAGAGTCTTCATTCTTTGATGAAGACGGCGTCGTACGGGACATGGACGGTTACCTTAATTATCTTTCCCTCGAGTATGACTCTGTTTGGGACACCAAGCCTTCCTGGTTGGTCATCCATCTCACCACACTTCTTGTTCCAATTGCCTCCCTGTATATTTGCAACCCACCAATAGCTGCAGAACAAAGAAACATCTGTGTTTTTGGATGTCGATGTACTAATTAATAGTGGTAGTAATAACTTACCAGCCTTTTTAACTCAACTTGTTTGCGAAGTAAATGTCATATCCCTAATGATTGTCATAGTAACTGGTACTCCTTTGTTAACCCTTTTTGACTGGCTGTAGATAATTGCCTGCTTGTTTTTAATCCCTTTTGATGATAGCAGTAAATGCCCTCTAACTAATTCCCTTCCTCAGGTGTCAACCTTGGACGATAACCACAACTGGCGTGTTACTAATTGCCGGTAGCTGGCTTTTTCTGCGCTCCCTTATTGTTACTGCTGGCGTTATGGGTTTGGTATGTGCGTGGTGGTACATCTTTCTGCATTCTTACCCCAAGGTATTGGTGGATGCTTCCTCAATCAGTCAATTATGTTCGCAATTACTGGAAGAAACCATACACATGACGAGATCTAGTTTGCCCTTTCAGCAATGAAGATGTTGATATACAGCAAAGACTTCAAAAAATATTACAATTTTCTTTGCAGGCATATCTGGAAATGATTGCAGAGCGCAGAAAGAGAGTTACAAGTGGTGTGGAAGATACATACGGCTTGGGAAGATTTGACAGAGAAGCCGGGGAAGGGGATGCCGGACCCAGCACCAAGTAGTCCAAGGCTGTCTACCTTTTCCCCTTGTCCTTTCTCCTCCCCGACTAGTGCGAATAACACACACACCCCCCCCCCCCACTAACAGCTCCAGTAAATTTCAAGTAAAACTGAACTGGCTATGTATTTGCATTAAGCACAGGCGTTTTGCCTGGATCAAAACGGAACTTCGAATATTGTTCGTTGAGACCTGCTAGATTTCTTAATTCCGTTATCCAAGCGTGAAAAGAAATCTTCATCCAAGCAAAGTGTGCAAAGAAGCTGGAAGTACTACTGAAACCAGTCCCATTATCAGACAGATTAGTGCTGGCTGGAACTACTGAGAAATATAAAACCATGCCCTTTCAACCGGACTTGTTTTATGCTTACAAGATCAGTAGTATTTCTTTTGACGCTTTTACTTGCTCTTTCAAAGGCTACGGCTACACTGGCAGCACTACGAGGTACCACTGGCCAAATGTTATCCACTCCTCTGATTTAGTCTTGCTTGCAATTTTTCATAGTATAATCTACTATTTTCTAAGTACTTATGGATAGTATAGGCCCAAAGTTCTTGGTTCTTTCTCTGTCTTTTTTTTTTTTTTTTCTTCGGAGGACGCACTTTTAAAGACCATAACCGGACTCCGGGTTGGATGAGGAGCTTTTGTGGTCTAATCATTCCTTTTGATATTGGGGGGTACGGATTTTTTGGAAAGAAGATACTCCTTGATCCATCTGTAATTGGCATTGTCCCTTGATTTGCTATAGTTTGATGAGATTTTTTTTCAGAATAATTACTTTTTTTTTTTTTTTTTTTGCCTTGGAGCGAGGAGGGGGTGGATAGGGAGATAGAGTTGATGCCTGATGGTGGTTTTGGGAGGAGGTCCTTGATGGTGGTGGAGACAAGAAAGTACATTAATGGAATGGTAATTTTGTTGGTGGTCTACAAAAGATATGATTGGTATGATGGATTGGAAGGTGGTGTGATGGGTTCGCAATTGGGGATCCATCTGCTATGGTGGGTCTTTAATTTTTTTTGGAGATGTAATTCACTAAAACTTAGTTTCAATTGAGAGAAATGGAGGAAAATTAGAGAAAAGAAACAAAAAAAAAAAAGTACGATGACTTTTCTCTTCTTTGGAAGTTTTAACTGGAGAGGAAAGAAAGTAATTGGAGAGAAATGGAAGGATAAAATCTTATGAAAATTTTGTCTACAAAAGTGGATAGAAATGGAAGGAAAGTGTACTGATAGCATCAAAAGGACATGAATTATCACAATTGCTCGTTACACTAAACATCAACACTATTGAACTTGAAATATTACATATTAGTCAGCTTTTCCCTCCTGTTACTCCCAAATAGCATGAAAGGAAATTGACCATTTTTCGTTCTTTCTCTTCTCCCCTTCTTTCTTAAGTTTTCTCATATATATATATATATTTTTTTCCTCTCCTCTTATCAACTTCCAAACCATAGGGTTATTTACGGGTCGGATATCCAATCCGTTAACCAAAATGCTGATTGACCCATATAATTGGATCAATCATTTTGCGATCCGTATTTGGATATGCTAATCGGATATCTGCATTATGCGGCTCAAATCAATTGGATCTCCGACCTGTATTTGATTTTTTAAATTTCTTTTAAAAAACTACAAATCCCAAATATAAAATGAAATTTAAATATATTAGAGTTTCAAAATATTATCTAAGTAAATTTGTTGTACTTACATATGAGTTTTTAGTCACAAGGAAAAGAGTTTTTAGTTAAAACTACTCTTTTCTGTTGCAATATAAAGTAACTTTCTTTTTTTTTTCTTATTTTGATTCAAACAAATAAGATTTAATATTTCTTTGACATTTTTTTATCCACAAATTATACCATAATATGTCTAAAAACTTAATACCGTATGCAAAGAAAGTCTATCTTGAAGGAGGATGCAAGATACAAAGATAAGAAATAAGAGATAAAGTTATAAAAATTCTAAAAATTTTAAAAAAATGCTGATCGAATCAAATATCCATGGATCACAAAAAAATAAGATATCCGAATATGATCCAATACATCGGATCTAGATCGGATTACCGAATTTTTTGGATCGCCGAGTTAAGATGCACACCCATACAAATGAAGCTTAAGTTAACCAAACAAAGTACAAATACGAGAAACAAACGGACCCTAAAACATCATTGACAAAAAAATGTATTTGTAACAAATGCGGGGACTACTTTAGCAATTTTTCCCTCGAGTGTTTTTCCCAAATTGATCTGAAGACTTCCGAGCAGCGGAGCAAATAGGCGGAGAGAGAAAGGTCGGGGAAGAACAATAGCGGAGATGACGACGATTAGAAGATTTTGCTGCAACGATCTGCTTCGATTCGCGTCAGTGAATCTGGACCATCTCACAGAAACCGTGAGTTTCTTTCCTCAACTCGTACATACATGTAATTCTCAATCAGGTGCTGCATAAGATTGTAGGGCTTAAAATTTTGTTTATTTTCTTGAATACTAAAGACGAATGGAATAATTTGTTTACCCAGTTCAACATGTCGTTCTACATGACCTACTTGGCAAGGTGGCCTGACTATTTCCACGTGGCTGAAGCTCCCGGAAACCGAATCATGGGATACAGTGAGTTCTCCTTCATCAGTTGCCGTTGGTTGATTTTTTGAAAACTGTAACTACTACTATGTATTTGAAAGGATTTTTTTGATTGTTCAAAAGTCTGACTTTACATTAGCATATAATGGCAAAACTCCGTTGAGCGGATGATGGAGTAACATATTTTTTCTACTTTCTGAGTAAAGGATTTATCTTTGATACAATTTGTTGGGAAAATAAATAAAAGGTGCCCCGAGTAATTTCTGCCTTTAGTTCAATATATAAATTTCAACTAATAAAATTGATCTGTAATATTAAAGATTTGACTTTGAGAGTTGTCAAGTTTTGGGTGCAATTGTCAGATGCATTGAATTGGAGAGTTTGCGTCAGCGATGAACTTAAAAAGTTTCTATGGCTTTCTGAAGTATAATTGGCCTGGCGAAGGATAGCGTGGCTCTGGCTGGAGTATAATTGTCCCATTGAGTGTCAGTATAAGAACTTGATGGCGCAAGATATTCCTGCACCACATACATTCATGTAGCTTGAAACAGCACATTTAGTGGTAGATGATGATAGATTTGAATTTGAAGTTCTCTCTTCTTGCACAGCACAATGTCATCCAGAGTTTTTGGTGACCATGCAAGTGATGAAGACTGCTTTTTGGTTATCTCAAATTGTGGTTTCCATATTCTGATTGAGATTGTATAACAGTAAATTTGCCGATGACACCTAATGCTAACAACTTCTTGCAGTTATGGGAAAAGTTGAAGGACAAGGTGAATCTTGGCATGGTCATGTCACGGCAGTAACTGTGTCTCCTGAATATCGAAGGCAACAATTGGCCAAGAAGCTGATGAACCTATTGGAGGATATTAGTGACAAGATGTAAGACAATGTAGTTTTGTTGAATGAAGTTGTCATCTCCTTAAATGTAGTTGTGTTTGCTTTGCGCTCCTTAGCTTTTCGTACCCAACTACTCCCAGATGAGCGGAGGCTTGATCATGATAGGAGGACACGCTAAAAGAGTATATGATTGTTGCACGCTAAAAGAATTTATGATTACAGCACTAGATGTATTAGTCTCTGATATCTTTCTATATTCAGATTAGGCTCTTTCATGGCCTTCTGTGTCTCTATTTTATTTGATGCTTGAAAATGTGTTTTCTTTGACTGTATAGTGTACCAAGTGCAGCCAATCTAGCTTGAAATGGACACTAGGAGAAATTTTTTTATGTATATGTTTGTATTCGAGAGTCTTGTTTTATCTACAGTTGTTCATGATCTGCTCTTCTATTTTTACTTACCAGGGTCTCTCTTTCTGGTTTTTTATTTTTTTGTCCTTTTTCTGCATGTTGCAATTGCTAGATTCTTTTGCCTCTCCCTTGAGATATAGAAGCTTCTAAGTACCTTCTAATCAGTTAGAATTGCATATAATTATCCCGAAAGTCTCGGGGTCCTGCTTTACCATTCTCTTTAGTCATTTCCTTTCATTCTCTTATGTTATAATTGCACATAATCAGTTTTTATTAACTTGACCTTCTAAGCTGTATCTTCATGCTCTAAATCTTAATTCTGATAACCACAACAAAATTTGAAGTTCATCATTCTATTATGTCACCTAGAAATTTCTTGTCAATGTGATTACTTCAGCTTTTTACTTTTGAGCCATAGTCACAGCTACTTGCAAACTTATCAACACTATATGAAGTTTACCCTCTGATTGCCCCCTCTCCCCTTCTTCTCTCCTCCTTTTTTTAAACAGTGATAAGGCTTATTTTGTGGACCTTTTTGTGAGAGCATCAAATACACCAGCCATAAAGATGTATGAAAAGGTAAGGCTTTTGGCCTCTCTTTTCATGTTCTTACCATACCAAATCTGCTAATAGCAGTTATCTTTGAGAGTGTTATATTCTCATAAAATTTGCCTTCCTTTCAGCTTGGATATGTTATATATCGACGCGTACTACGATATTACTCTGGGGAAGAGGATGGCTTGGGTGAGTACCTGCATCCAATAGTTACGAGTTTTCCTTTGAACTTCACTCTTATGTTACCCCTGACTTGTCTATGTGTAACCCATTTCAGATATGAGAAAAGCATTGTCTCGGGATGTAGAAAAGAAGTCTATCATCCCCCTTAAACGTCCAGTAACTCCGGATGAATTGGAGTATGATTAGATCCTTCATTTAATTAACATTAAAAGAAAATATGATGCTTTGGCATGGTTGTGATTTTGCATTAGAGCATCTTGATGCGGTTGTAGTCAGGCATGTAACGATGAGCTATAAGATTTGTATTTCAGAATTGATGCCAATGTTTCGTATTCCTTCCCCTTCTGCTCCCCGCGCACCGGCAGTTGTCCTGTGTGCGGGCGTGTTATGGTTAATAATTTGTCATCCTCGAGTAAAGCTGATTTAGTTGTGTTGATCTTCGCTTCGCTGTTTCCCCTCAACACTTCAACTTTCATTATTTGGTCTTTGGTAATATATGATGCGTGCTTGATTCGTACTAAGGTTGCTTGTCGATTAATCCCTTCCAACATCTATGTCAAGCTTAAAGATTTTCCTAAACGAAAAAAAAGTTCGTTGAATCATGATCAAGGGGAAAATGTATTGCCTGGATGCGGTTGTTAATACTTGGGCCAATTACACTTTGCCCTCTTGAACTTGGTTCGAAGTAACATTTTGCCCCTTAAACTCTAAATTTATATACATTATTTCTCATGGTTAGGTGGTTAACAAATTTAGAGTAAAGGTGTATTTTGCATGACCAAAGTACTCCCAACTAACTCTTGAACGTAAACGTATATAATAAATGTGTCCCTAACAAATGACTCTTTTTTTCTTCCAGTAGTTGCTAAATCTATTTGAATGCAACTACACCATGTATTTGACTTCTCAGTTCTCAGTAATAATAAAAAAAAAAAATTGGAAAGAAAAATGTCCAAGTAGCTCAAAGTAAATGTACTATAAGAGATCGAGTTCAAGAAGACAAAGTGTAATTAATCCCTAATAATTTCTTGTCATGTAGCGGAGCAGATTCTTGCAGTGAGTTTGGTTGCTTTGAGCATGTACGGGCTTTGAATCGTGGACTTGTCAAACAAAATGGGCTGACAAGACGAAGGTTTGTAAGAACTGGCTCCAGATTGCCAGGAGACTCGAAGGTCTTATTACGCCGCAACGGATCTTCTGTCCCATACTCTGTGCCACTCTCTGTCCCATTTTTTATTATATTGCTATTTCTCCTGCATAAATATCATGTTTTAGTTCTTTTTTGTTTCCTTAAGATCCAATAACTATTAATTGAGTAATACATAAAATTTAACAAGCTCAAAAAATCAAAATGCATAAAAAATGAGATTTTTTATGAATTTTTTGCTATATTTTTTAATTTTCTATTATATATTACTTTTTTGAAACTGCTGTATTTATTTTTTACTCAATTAATAGTTATTGGATCTTAAGGAAACAAAAAAGAACTAAAACATGATATTTATGCAGGAGAAATAGCAATATAATAAAAAATGGGACAGAGAGTGGCACAGAGTGTGGGACAGAAGATCCGTTGGCGTTATTACGCAGCCTCGTACCTCTGTTTGTTGGGAATTTTGCGCTTTGATTGAACAGAGCGAATCTCTTGAGCGTACAGTGGGCTATGGGGTCACACCAGCGTACTTACTAGCATTTCGAAAGGAGAAAAAACGGTTTTGATACTCAAACATTAACCTTTTTTTTTTTTGTCACAGCGATAACATTTGTATAATCTATTCTAACTTAATCTAGAGAGAGAAGGTCTAGTCTAGAGTAGGGTTGCAAACGAGTCGATTCGAGTCAAGTTTTGGGCTAATCGAGTCGAGTCTCGACTAAATTTTACCAAACTCGAACTCAAGCTCGATGAGCCAGCAATTTAAAGCTCGAGTTCGAGCTCGAAAAAAATAAAAAATAATTATTTTATTTTTTAAAAAATAAATAAAATAATATTTTTTCTTAATAAATAATAAAATATTAAAGATATATATGTAATTTTACTATTAAAATAATAAAATAAAAATATATATATACTTAAAATAAAAATATTTTATATATATATATATATATATATATATATATATATATATATATATATATATATATATATATATATATATATACTCGAGCTCGCGAGCTAACGAGTTAAATATTTTGAACTCGATTTCGACTTGAGCCAACTTGAGCGGCTCGCGAGCGGCTCGATTCGTTTGCAGCCTAGTCTAGAGGAAGAAGGGGAAACTTAATCGACGAGGAACCCCATCAAAGAAAACTATTTAAAATTGACGGTCACAATTAAGTTAAGTGGCAAGTATACGATAAGAGACAAAAGTTTACTACCAATTAGGGATGGCAATGGGGGCGGGGGTTGGGACGGGGGGAATTTTTTCCCCCCGCTTAGAAACGGCTCCCCCGCCCCATCCCCCGCCCCGCCACCCGCAAAATATATATATATATATATATATAAATGACTATATTATATGTAAGTTAATTAGTTATAAACTTATGATAATGATATTATTAGTTAGATGTATTATATAATGTATATTAGTTTATGTCTACTAATATATATATATAATGATATTATCAATTATATGAATACTTATACATGTCTACTAATAGAATTTATTAATTAGTTATACTAAATTTACTAATACATTTATACTAAATTTCTAATTACATTTAATAGAATAACACTTTTTTCTCAAAAAAAACCACAAACACAATGATGAATTAGTGATTGCATTTGTACTAAAAGTGAAAATTTGACTATTTTAGTTATATTTATTTCATCATATTGGATTGTATTCAAATAACTTCTGTTTGATTGTTTTTATGAGTTTCAATTGTAAAATTACAATGAATAATAATTTGGTGATGTGTTGATATTTTAGTACTTGACTATTTATTTAAATTTAATTATAATAAAATTATATAATAAAATTTTATTAATCTCGTGGGTGCCCCCGCGGAGGAAGCGGGGCAAGACGGGACGGGACGGGGGACGGGAGGAACTAATAGGCAACGGGGCGGGGGGACGGGGAGGGGTCCACCACCCCAACCCCGCCCCGCTGCCATCCCTACTACCAATAACCCCGCCAAGACTTACCAACAGCCTGTTGGACTGTTGGCTGATACTCAAACATTAACTCAAATGTTGGCTAGTATCGAGTGTGTCAGAATCAAGTCACAAGAGGAACCAATAATGTTCCTGCTCACATTATGTCAAAAATATCTTTACTTTTTAGGGGACTAGAGTTTGGTTTATGGGCTTCCCCAAGTTAAGGTTGCATGTGTTCCTGTCTGAGCCTTGGTTCAACTTAAAAAAAAAAACACTCGGCTGTTGCTTGTGGACTGTATAAAGTGCAAAGACGCTGCCGAAACCAGCAAGACAAAATTATGAACCTGGGCCGGCCATCCGTTCGCCTTTGCTCTGCACCTGAGTTGCGGCCTTTCCCAGCTCTCGCTTTCTTTGATTATTGATTATGAAAAGAAAGGGGGACAATTAAAGCTGGTTAAATTTTTAATTAATTTCATACATTTGGTCCTTTCTTTTCTGTTTTTTGTTTTGGTGGTAATAGGAAGTGTCAAGGAATTTACTAGCTACTACTTTTTGGCTCTTGCTAGTGTGTTTGGGTCGTAAATTATTACACTTTATTTACACACGCTGACTTGCTCGCATCATCAACACATTTTTCAATTATCTTTTTATCTCACATAAATCATATCAAAAAAATATTACAGCACTTTTTCACAAAATTATCTCAAATAATTTACAATCCGAACACAAATTTATTGTTGTTTACTTGACTTCTTCTTTTTAAGAATTGAGTTGATGTATTATGTTAGGAAGATTGTAAACTGTGTGTTTTTTGTTCGGAATGATATCTTTTAAGGATTAATGTGATATACATTAATATTAGTGTAAACCTGCTCGTGTTAAAAAAGAAAAATTTTACACTCACAATGTATAGAAATTAATTCCATCTTCTAAATGATTTTTTTTAAAAAAAAAAAAAAATTTAAAGTGATTTTGGTGAGTTAATTTAATCAAAAATTGATTTGGAAAACACACGTAGAAAAAGCAATATCATAAATCCCGGATAGAGATCAGATATCAGAGAATTACAGGGTGGGCAGGCGATCCACTTGCTCGTACCAGAAGAACGGGGAGTTTTTCCCACTTCCTCACCATATTACTGTTTTTTCATCAGCAGGAATCCGAGGAGTCAAATTTCTGTCAAAATCCCACTTTCTCCAGCCTCCACCAAAATTTATCTCTGCCTGATACAAAAAAGGCCCTAGAATTTTCTAATTTTATCTCTTGCCCTGTCCGGTTTAAAATGGAAACCGAATCACCGCCATACGTTGTATCTGGCTTTATCTCCACTTTGACATCAATCAAAGAGATGCAGTAGCAACTTGTCGCATGTCATTCAAGAACATGCCTCTGCCATTATCGACGTATCACACACTTAAGGAGAAGCCATTATCTAAACAGGCTTACGAGCGTGCAGATTCTCAGGCAAAGAACAACAACATAGTGTGGTGCTTTCTGCAAATGTATCCACTACATTTAGTTCCCTCAAGCGTATGAACCATGCGTAATCTTCCTCAAGTTCACTTAATTAAATGCTGTACGTTCGCAAGCTAAGATTGGATTTGCCAATATTTTCCAAGGCACACTGAAGACTAAAAGAAAAATTACATATATGATTATTCGTTTCTATACATGTTGTAAGCACTTAATTACTACTACAACAGTATGAGAATAAACTTTTCACTGGGTGCCATTTAGCGACGAGAACAAAAGGAATGGACATGTTACTTAAATCAAAGCACTCTCTCAAAGAGAACTTTGGCCATATGGTAATTGACGGTTCCTGGATTGCAATGGGCGGTGTAGTAGAAGCTCCTTGCCACTGTGAGAAATGTTTGCTTGACATCAGCATCCAGATCGCTCGGGCTACCGGTGAGAACAAGCTTCGCTAGTTCTTGCATGTCTGCTTCTATGGAGCTGACGCTTGTGATGCCACCCGCGTTTGCACTTCCATTATTATCCCTACCATGTTGTACCTGATCAAAGGTGGGGCGCCAAGTTATATGAGTATTTCTTTAAATGGTTTCACACGAAAGCAGCAGCAGTAATAATGATAACAGCAACAGCTCAGTCCATTCTAACATAATTGATTGATGAGATGGATGTCCGGAGGATGCCACGCACAAAAGTCAATATGCGTTGCCGTACAAAATGTCGAATAAAGTAGCTACTACCGAAAGAAAGTTGTGCTTGTCTCTAACCTTTTTGTTTTCGAAATGACGAATTTGGTGACAAACCCTAGAAGTGAGACGCATGAGCTGTTGATACTTGGGATGGGACAACAATAACTCCTCAGATGGGTAGCCGCCGGCGCACAGATTTAGTGTGCGCACTGTAAGTTCTGCTTCCTCTTGACCCATCTCACCTCCCGCTTGCAAAGCTATCAACCACTTCTCCCACTACGTATTCCCAATCGAAATTGGAAAAAGAAAAAGAACAGTTAAGAAAGTCAAATCCCACATATCGTTTACTGGATATGGTAGGCAGAAAATCCTGTGACAAAACAACAGCAACTCACAGCGCGACGCAGATATTGATGGATATCTCTGCCGTGTACTAACACTGCGTCCAAAGACAGCTGATTCAGCGTTCCAAGTACCGTCCTGAGCAATCCTTGGGTCGGCCCGTATCTGCACCCATCACTCACTTCCTCAGAATAACATTCAACGGTGGTAATCATTTTGTGCCAAAAAAGGGGAAAAATGTATTAACATCTCGAGTCTATATATTCTTTTTCTGAAACATGTACAAAAAATTTCATCGCCGGTTTCTGCTCCTCATTTATAGACAGTTTCGCATATTTTTAAAATCCCAAGTATACAAGCAAAGGAGTCAAAAAGAAAAAAAAAATATTTTGTAAATATCATTTGCTCCGTTTGAATTAACTGTTTTTTAAGAAGGTGTTTTTGAAAAAAAAAAAAAAAAAGAAGGGATGGATACCTTTCACCAGCGGTGTGGTCAAGGTTAGAGGAGGAGCGTTGGAAGTCGCGGAGAAAGGCCTCAATGTGATCCCCTGCCATTTGCTCACTGCTGAAATATGATGTGAGGGTGTGGATGAGGGCAGTTGTTTTGGCCCAGGCAAGCCGTTCCTTTGACCTTTCCGGCTCGAACACACTGGCAGCTGCCAGATAATAGGCCAGGAGAAGGCTTCTCTCACTTAGTCCATACTCTCCAAGGCCGCATTCCGCATACCATCTGTTTAGAAATTCAAGCAGCTTTCAATACATTGGAATTTAATTGCATGATGACGAACTGGTTTATCGACTATTAAAAACCTGTTTATGCTTCCTTTTTTTTTTTTTTCTTTTTTAAAACTAATTCTTGACAAAGACACCAGCTTTAGGCGTTACGATGTAAATCCGCACTTACTTTTGTATCCTTCTCCACTCCAGCTGATGCAGTGCCTGACAGTTGTTGTAATCTGATTTCCCAAGCTCAAGGTAGACGTTGTTGTTAACTTTTCCCATCCTGAAAAGTGAACAGAAGGGTCAAGTTAATGGATATCCAGAAGGGTTAGGTTAAATGAACGGAAGGGAACTATCTAGGCGTGAATTTATTTAACCCAATGCTAGGCTAGACACCACGCAAAATTTCAAGATGAGCCTTCCTCAGCAGTAGTAATGATGCCGTCTTCAATTTACCAGCGAAAGACCCGACCATCCTCTTTCAAATCACTATATATGACAATTCAAAAAAGCGATTCTGATTCACAACTCCATTAACCATTTTAAATCCCACCCACGCACCATCTCAATGTTACAGCAACTATCATTGCTGATCTATACTACTAATGCTGATGTATTAAGCTGAAGAAAGGTAAAATGTCAGGATGGCAAAATGAAGTTGAGAATTAATCTGCATTAAGATTCTTTTCATATAGGAGAAGTATTGGTTGAAGTCACATTTTAGCAGATATATATATATATATACCTGTACAAAGTCTTGCCAATCCAGACATCGTCTTCGCCGCCATATTGTTCTAGGTACCATCTGGTTTCTACACGAGGTAAACTGGCATACCATGGAACATCTAGAGCGTATCCGACCTGCACTCAAGTCCAAATTATTTTTAAAGCAGACTAGTATTACTAGTAATAAAATTCTTTTTATTAATGAATTGATTAATTTCAAACGTACCTCGCCAGGCAAATCTTTCATGATGATCCATTTATCTAGGAGCTCATTGTTAGCTCGCTTATCTTGCAAGAATTCCGACGAGAACTTCCTGGCATCGGCAAGTACCTCCTCCCCAGGAAACATCACCTGACAAGCTCTATACAGGTTATACATCCCGGTCACAGCCTGGTTCGACTGTCCGGCAAAGGCAAAGAATCCACCATCCTTCTCAAAGTTACGGAAGACATCTGTCAATTACAACGTCGCCTTATCCCTTATCAGAGAGTCGCATACTACCATGTACTGCAACGAAATTATAAACGGCAAGTAATTAACCTGCAGAAACCGTGTAGCCGTGCTGCCTTAGGAGCCTGAAAGCCATTGCTGTGTCATCAATGTCATAAACGTGGGTATTTCTAGCCCAACAGATACCTTTCTCCGTCCAATATCTGACAATTATGTAGGATCGATGATCAGTATTAATTTTGACGGTTGATGTTAGTCTGTGTTACGGAAGAATTTTAATGTGTTTGAGTTTCGGGTAGGTAGTCGAGGTTTGATCAGAGATTTACCGGTGAACATAATCGATACACTCCTCGATTTCTGGCTTGAAATACCGAGAAATTCCCAGTCTTTGAAGTCGATCAATAGCCCACAAGTGTTCGAATAAGTCCACAGGGTATACGTTCGGAACTAGTAAATGATAAGCAATTTTGAAAAAAAAAAAAAAATCAGATCTGGGAGGGTTTAATGTAAAATATATATATATATATATATATATGTGGCAGCAGTTTGAGACGATGTCTGGCGGCGTCTATTTACCTCCTCCGTTGAATTTTTGTACGATTTTGGTCAGATATCTGAGGCAATCAGCATCCTTAGTCTGCATGAGGGCAAAACCAGTGGAGGATGGAGAAAACAGAAAGGAACCATCCTCACACTTGAGTGATAGTAGCCTTTGCCAGTCCAGATCTGGCATACCCTCCAAGCTATGGAGCAATGTTGTGGGTATGGTGTGCATTATTTCCTTGGGTATCCTATCATTGCAAAAAACCGGGTATTAAGCAAATGAATAAGTGGTTCATTTTTTTTTTTTTTTTAATCAGATACAATAGACCTGCATTAGGGAAAAATGATCTGAAATGATCCCAAAGTAATTCGGAGGGGACTGAAATACTGCTGAATCAAACGAATGCATCACACACGCTCCTATGAATTATTTTAACCAAATCCACGTATTATTGTTGTGATAATTGACAGGAGTCAAAGCTTAAATCTTTACCTTCCGTCCCATCAAATCTTAATCACTAATGACCACCGCAATAATAAAGGATCTTTTATTACGGGCTGGTGTAAAGAGTCTTTCTTTAGAAGAAGGAACCTCTCTAGGAAAACTTTCCCGTAATATATAATATATGATATGCCAGTACCTGTTGTGTAAGGTGACTTTACTTTTTTAACAAACTGGTAATGGACTGCAAGGTACAGCGTGACAGTGACCGTAGGACCCCTTTATTTTATTTTTTTTTGGTCGGTTTATTGGGGGTTGGGTTTGGAGTGACCCGTGGGCGGATTTTGTTTTGGTGTTTTGGTTTGGAGAACGTACCTTGTTAGCTTTATATTTCTTCTGTCGTATATCTCTTGCAGGATTGCAGAATCAGCCGGAATCTCAATGCTCAACTTTTTGGCAATCTCAATTAGCGAAGGAAATGCCACTTCAAAACCGATAGGCATGTGCTCAGCATTTTCATCCTCTAGCTTGTGAATGTTATCCCTTATGAACAATAATCCTTTGAAAAAAAAAAAAAAAAAGAGGAGGAAGTTCAGGACTTAATAGTTAGTACAGGAATTAGAAATGAGCCATGATCTTCATCTGATCAAGTCCTGTAGTTGCAAACAAAACCACTTAAAAAACACACACACACACTCGAGAGGATGAGCAGATTCAATTTTCGATGATTTGCACTACCTTGTTCGCATTTTTCAGGATGCATGTTCCAGGATTTCAACGCAACAACACATCCCAAAGTGTTGAGTATCCGGTCGTGAGCCGAAAAGATTTTGCTGTCACCCCATGAACCATCGGAAAGCTGATTATCGGCGATCCACTGGAGACTCGTTGCAAATTGAGGGCCGCCGCTTCCGTTGACATCTTCCACAAGGGCAACCCATGCAGTGTCGTAAGCCGATATGCTTATGTCCCCATCATCCATGGAACGGAGCATTGACCGAATGGATTCTATGCTCTCTTCTATCCTGCTTGACGTGCTTACCTTTTTTTTATTTTAAGCGGTCGCAGAAGAAAGCATGGGAATCAATTTCCAACAGAAGCAGAGAAGAATTTTGCTTAAAGCAATTAATCGAAATGAGAGCTATTTATTTATTTATTGTTCATGGTGTTTTTATGAATTACCACCTCGACAATCCCATTTTCAGTGCTGCCTTCTTCCAGAATCCCTTGCCACTTTGTAACAGGCTTGCCATTTTGGGACCCCTCATCTAATTCTGCATGAGATTTGAGCATTTAGATTAAACTCATGTTGGCCCTTGATTTTTCATTTCACTCAATTTTCTTTATTGGCAAAAGTCTTATAAATTTTTGTGAACCTTTGGTGGGAGGACTGGAAAGCGTGCTACACCGAAGACGGAAATTATGGTGAAGCGATTTGCCTGGGCGCGGCCAAGTACCTACAAAAAGATGGAATATTGGAAATCAGGGCAGGGATCCTCATTTCTTCCTCCACTACCATCAATGCACCTTTTAGTTTCAACCGTTGGTAATCGTAATTGAAGATTTACGCTGAGAACTGAAATAAAGAAGCAGAAAAAACACAGAAGCAACAAGAGCGCAGGGCCCCACACATGCGCCTTCTTCTGAGGACTCAGCTCCTCTCTCATAAACCAAGAGAGAGTGATCTGAGAAACAGAGAGAGGGGTGATGAAACCCACTACTGTCATGATGGCCTTCAAGTTTTTCTTCAATATTTTAGTCCAGTTACTTGTGACGCTACTAATTTTATTGGTAAATCTGTCCATGCAAAGAAAGTTAGTATGATTTAGGTCGGAAAAGCCGTGTTGGCAGATTTTCTGACCATTTGTGCCGATGAATCGATCGTGCAGTAAACCAAGTGGAGTAATAAGGAAAGGGAACAAGCTAGGATTTGCACAACCAAGTCTTAGATATCAACAACATACCCGAAATTAGAGTGCTTTCAGACGGCCCACTGTTAGGACGGAAGGATACAAAGCGGCGGGTAGTGTTGCATAATCCGAGAAGGGCGGTTGCTGCTGCGGTAGCGGAAGCCATGGCGAGTGGATGATTGAGGAATGGGCTGGTTTTCTCGGAAATTTCTTGACAGGAGGGAGGAGGAAGATGGGGTGTGTTAAAAAGAGATGGAACTCCTCTAAGCCATGGTTGGGGGGAGTCGGAGTGGTATTTAAAAAATGGAGAACGAGGGGCAGAGGAGAGGAAACAGACAGATACGACAGCTCTGCAGATTCCCGCTAATGGGACGCATGGGATCCTACAAATTTCACTACTAAATTAAGAATTGAGGGCGGTCATACCTTGTTTGGATTACGGTTTTTCTTTTTCTTTTTTTTAAAAAAAATTATGTTTTGATGACAATTTTTTTCATATATACCATCAAATCATTATATATATATATATAAATATATATCAAATTATTATAATATAAATTTTCGAAGGCCGGAGTCTTTTTCGTTCTCCTCTCTGCTCTTTCCCCCCTACCTACCACTTTTCATTGTCACTCCCAACCTACCCTCTCTTATATATTTGCTTACAATTTCTATTGATCCCGGTCTTGCT
Organism: Coffea arabica; assembly: GCF_036785885.1. NCBI lineage: Eukaryota > Viridiplantae > Streptophyta > Magnoliopsida > Gentianales > Rubiaceae > Coffea > Coffea arabica. The sequence goes on along the minus strand of NC_092311.1, from coordinate 57,687,743 downwards.
CCTGTCCAGCCTCCATTTCATTTTTCTTTTTCTTTTTCTTTTTTTAAGTCAATATATCTGTAGTTGGTTTTATCTTTTAGGTTCGGACAGAAATGATTGCTGAACAGGAAATTATCTGTGAAATATCCCCGGCAAATTCGATTTCCATATTTGACTACATGTTGGTTGTGGACCAAAGTTTATTATCACCCCAAAATTCGAGAAAGTGAGCCTTGAAAGAAGCAGCCCAGTTCCCGTAGTTTAATTTTGGTGAGTGGATGAAAATTTATTCGACTCTCTGAGTAAGTACATTAATGCGGAAGATTTACAAATAAAGGGACGGGTGGTGACTACAGTATTTTTTATGGTAGTTTAATTAGCGCCTGGAGAGTACTCATTTTAATAGTGGCCTCACCTCTCTTTTTTCTCTACTTGTTTAGTGCCTAGAAGTACTAAATGAAAAAAAAAATAACATTACAGTAGTATGTTTGGCATATGCGCGTCAGCCAAGAACAAATCTCTACGTTGCAAATTTCAAAAAAAAAAAAAAAATTGTTAAGTAAAGCATGTAGACATGTTCCAATCACATTTTTATTTTACATATATCAAATCATTTTTTATAAAAAGTTCAGAAAAATAAAATCCAAACAAAGCCCCCTTCTCGCTTTTTTACAAAAAAAAAAAAAAAAAAGCTTCAAAACATAGCAACTCAAACAAGTATGCGTGATTATAAAATGTTTTTAAAAAAAAAAAAAAAAAAAAGAGTGGCTTTATCATTTTGTTGGGTAGATGAAACTTTGATATGTTATTATCATTAAGTATTTTTCTTTTCTTTGCAAAATAATAATTTTGCAATAATACGCCTTGAGGTTTCCATATGTCTTTTTCTCAAGAGGAAATAATCAAACATAAGCCACTCTGGGAATTGGGAAAAATCAATGGTCAGCTTTAACTAAAGCAATCTTCCATGACCATGATAAAGCATCGACTTTTCTGAGGTCCGTGGCAGCTTACGACCCTGACTATTATATGTTGTTAAAATTCACCGTACAAAGTTTTTGCAGTCTGCACCCCACCAAAAAAAAGATCCACGACCTTTTTTTTTTTCTTTTTTGGAAACTCAGAAATAATTTTCACTTATGAAAGATCAGCAAGAGCGGCATCAATAACCTTCTCCGGAAGTTTACAAACCAGACAAAGCACTTATAGTGATAATTAAGGGTGCAAACGAATTGAATCGAATTAAATTTTGATTTAATTTTATGAATTTCGATCTCGAAACGAGTTCTTAATGTATAGTTCGAATCGAAGTTTAAAAAACTAAAAAATAAATATTTTATTTTTAAAAATAAATAAAATAATAAACTTTTTAATAAATAATAGAAATATATCTACAATTTTATTATTAAAATATATATATATATCTACAATTTCACTTGCTTCCTTCACACAAAAAAAAAAAAAAAAATCACTTGCTTTTCTTGAGGTCCATTGCGGTTGCAGCTTAAAGGCCTTCCTGTTAATTACTGTACTGCGCAGATTTGAGATTTGTACCCGACAAAGAAAGAAGACGGCTAATGACCGCAACTATAAAATAATTACTATAAGATGGAAAACATGGGACATATATGAATAGTTAATTGTTTGTATACGTAACCCAAAGGTAGGTAATTATGTGAATGTGTTGTGCGTTTATGTCCCTATTAACTGTTAGTTCTTCTCATCCTACATAATTAACCGTGTCATTACCGCAGCCAAAACCAAAAATTTTTTTTTCGGTGTCAAATATGTTAGCATGCTTGAGAATGATCATGATAATAATAGCATCATTGAGTCGCCAAAATTATTCCAAATAATATTTCGCTTGCATCACAAACACATTTCCCAATCTATCTTTTTATATTCTCAATCACCTTTTTATCTCATATACATCATATCACAAAAAGTGCTACAATAATTATTCCAAATAATATTTCAAATAATACACTATCCAAACAAGCCATAAGTTCTTGTTATTTCCATTTGTGGTTTGTTGAATTGGTCAAGCATGTCAAATTGGACATTGAGCTGAGGGAGGAGGACCATGTAGCTAGTCAAAACTTTTTTTTTTTCCTCTTCTTAAAATGATTTCGGTCAAAAGCAAGAAGCCAGATTAAAAGGGAAACTCGTTTCCTTTTCTTTATATGCTTCCATCAAATTAAACCAGCTTTTTTTTATTTTACAAAAAAAAAAAAGAAAGAAAGAAAACTTTTTTTGATGCAGTATGTCATATGTCCATATACTACGAAACACTGTAGTAGTAGTAGTTGGTAGGTTAATTACGCCACTAATTAATTTATCAAGTCCTACTAAGCTCCGACCTAAACGAGTTTGTATGGACCGGGAAGAACTCCTTTGACACTCTCACATGCACTACTAGCGAGAATCGTGCAAAAAAATACAGAGTATACTACTGCCTCTTATTCTTAGAAGCTGTAAAAAATTGAGAGAGTGCGTGTACGGTCAATTCGAAATATTCATAGCCTCATTAATGTCCTTTTGTCCTTTTATTTATTTGTTTATTTTTCATTTATTTGACGTGTCGGGGTACGACCAAAAAAAAAAAGGTTGAGCTTGATTTAAATACAACAAAGATATAGACCTCCCTGTACTTTCCGACACGCGGATAATGGACAACAAGAAGCAGCGCAATTTGCTGGGACCTTCTCCGCCTTAAAACTTTCTCGTGCATTACGATAGGAGTGCAAATCATGCACAAAAAGTAGCACAAGAAATATAATAGTATTATTATGTTTCTTTTTTAAAAAAAAAAAATTTTTTAAAAATCAAGGAGAGCTCTAGGCCAACTAGAATTGTTCGTAGCCTCAATAATGTCCTTTGTCGTTTATTTATTTTTTTTTTCCATTTAATATTTCTCAGGTATTGCAGAAAAGGACATTAATTGAGATGTGATTGAAATGCAAAGATACAGCCCTCCTCTAACTCTGGAGCAACGAACAATGCCAATTACTATATAGATAGAAGAAACACAATAATTTAATCGCCAAATCCAACTTTGCCCCGTTAGGACGAGCAAGTAGTGCGATTTGCTGGGACCTTCTCCACTTTCTTTAGTAGCTGTCTTTTCATGTTTCATAATCATTCACTGAAAGCAAGTGTTTTATTTTATATATATACATATATAATCAATTAGTACTTCTGAGCAGTTTAATTTGAGTGAGACTAGCTCTGCCCATAGTTTGAAGCTGGGCTCGTCAGAAGAATGAGAACGAAGCCAACTCGTACAATCCGATCGCAGTATTTTGCAAATTACCATATTATGCATATAGTTAAACCTATAAAATTAATTTGATTGCCCAGTGAAAAATATTGCGAACGGCTCCGGTACATATCTTTTAACCCTGCGGTTTATGAGAAGATTATTTCATTGTTTTTTTTTTTTATTTTATCCGTTTTGGAAGGAGTACAAAAATTTTATTGCTTCAGTATAGGACCACGAAATTACTATATTAATTGTTAAGGTCGTAAGGGGGAGTTGCAGTGGAATTAGGATGTTGACGCATCTAATGCGAGCCTTGCATCTTATTGCTTGGACTCTTTATTCCCTTTTTTTTTAACAAAAAAAAAAAAAAACAAGACTCTTTATTCCTGTCTCTGGATTTGGACACATGGATACAGAATTTTTTTATACACTTTCTCTTCGATGCCAATTTTATGACTCCATGAATCAGGGGCAAACTGCTGAGGAAAGCATGAAGACAAAAGCGGATACGAAATGATTCGATGTCATTTTCAAGAAATACATGGCCTCTCGACTCAATACCTTCCCAAATGTCTAAGGCTTAGTTTGGGAGTTTATGAAGGAAGAGAAAAGAAAAGATAGCTTAGGAAAGAAAGGAAGAGAAAGGAAAATATGCATATTTCGTTTGGAAGTTTAATGAAAGAAAAGAAAAGAAATATCTTTCTTTTATTTGAGAGTTGGAGAGATATGAAAAGAAATGATTTTATGAGACGACAACTTTACATATTTGCCCTTTCTATTTGTAAATCAAAGTCTAAAAATTAGCTTTCTTGTTCTCATAAATAGAATATTTAGACAAGACAAATTTCTAAAACAATTGCATATGCATTCCCACAAGGTGAATAATATAACAAATTTCTTGTTGGACTTCGATTCTCTTGCATGCATGTAAATCGCCTCAAATCCTTGTAGTATCTTTTAGGTATTCTTGACATATGATTTTCATATTGACCGGAAATGCCATTATACATGTTTCAGCTAGTGTTTTTTGCCAAGCTAAACTAACTTCCCAAATGGTGGCGATTTTTTGAGTTTCTTCCCAAATGGTGAAAAACGCATCCAAGAAATGCGTTCTTCCAAATAAAAACGCAACTTTCAAATATGTTATTTTAATTTTCATAGATTTGTTTAATTATGAAAAATTGGTTAAATAGCGCATAACATACCAACTCTTTATGAAAAACTGGCAGGTTTTATAGTATGTTTTGTACCAGTTCTTTATAAGAAACGTACTAGCTCTTTATAGGAAAAATTGGTTAAATAGCGCAAAAAAAAAACTAGTGTGTTTTGTATTTAACATAAATTAAATATGTGAAACTTTTTTAAAAAAAGAAATTACCCATAACATACCAGTTTTTTATGGGAAACTAACAGGTTTTGTATTTAATGCATTATTTAACCAATTTTTCATATTTAAACAAATTTGATATTACAAGGACTCGGAATCAGAACTTCTCCCTTCTCGGTGGAGACAAGAAGGTTGATGTTCCCTTCATGGGCATTTCAAGACATTATCTGTACGGATCATTTGATGAGTTTAAAATGCTTTTTCCATAATTTTCTAAAGAAGATTGAGCAAAGAAAAAAAGAAAGAAAAGATTGAGTCAAATAAAAACCTGTTATTGAATTGTGGGTGTTGAACGGAAGAAAGCCAAGTGAATCTAGTTGGAAGTATTGAAAGTAAGAGCTGAGAAAAAGATGAATCGATAATTTTACAAATGAACTTTAGGATATATTGAGAATAATAAATTTTTGTATCAGCTTTTAAAGGATAAAAATGTCATATTAAAAATACCTTTTGCCGCCCAACAAGCTTCCGTCCTTTTCTTCTCACTTTTGAGCAGAAAAATTTTCACCAATTGGAGGGGTCCTATCCATTCATCTCCCTTCTCTTTTGTCAATGTTAAAACTTCCAAACGAAGAAAATTGTACTCCTTTCTCTCTAGTCACTTTCTTTTTTGTCCTTTTTTCTCCGGATTTGGATGCCTAAGTATAACTACTATTAGCAGTATGGTGTAACCTCTATACCAAATACTGGCCAACAAAAGTTAAGCACACTGTTGTTGACCACGAATTATGTGTTTGTACATCATCGAAGAGAGTTTTTTTTTTTCTTGCTAATTTTAACTCGACAGCACTTTGAAATAAGATACTTAAATGAAATCAATCTATTATCTAGTTTTGACTGGAACTGCTGCTCGTGAATGTGATTCGTTTACAATCTTAAAATTGACGATCAACTAGGTGGTTGGGTTTCAAGGACGGGATGTATTTTGTGATTCGAGTAAGAGAGCGTAGGCTAGAGAGTTTATAGTCTCTCGCTTAGATTAAAAAAAAAGAGTGGTTGGTAATACATCGTTCGGAGCATGTGCTAGAAAGCATCGCAGCATAGTCAAGTGTCTCTGACAAGTATAACCTACAATAATTTGATGGTCACATAATTGCTAGCACACGTCACCTGGAAATACAAAGACGAACGGGTTTGTTTGGATAGTAAAATTATCTCAAATAATATATCGCTTGTATCATAAACCTATTTTTTAATTTATTTTTTTATATTTTTATTTCACATATATCATATCACAAAAATATTACAGTACTTATTTCAAATAATACTACGTTCAAACAAACCTAAAATCTCCACAAAAGGACCCACATACATACACCGACTACACATGCAGTGGCATCGACTGCGTATATTATTCAGCACCTGCCTGGAGAAGCGCAGCTGCATTGGCTGACGTGCCCCATCATTTAAATATTTGTATATTTTAAAAAGTTTGGAGAAACAGACAAAAAACTTATACAATGGTTGAGTCATTTTTCAGCGTTTAATTAATTAATATTCTACTTTGAATGTTTTCGGTCTTCAACGTTCAATGGTTTTGACTATTCCTGGTCTAATTCCCGGTGCTGATGCTGTGACTGTGAGGTAGCCCAAGAACACAGAGGCACCGTTGATGATTAAACTAATGCAACAAAGACAAAAGACGACTCTATCTAAACACACTACTGCAACAGGCGCCTCGGCTTTCAAATTCAAATACGGTAACCTGCAGTGCTATTTCGCTGGCAACTTTATTACAGACCCCGTGACATAAAATATCAACCACTAATGAGGAATCAGGAAAGAGAGAATGCCAGTGCCACGTGTTTCTTCTCTCTCTGACGGTCTGAGCTTTTAACGCAGTAATATCAAGGGATAATTTCAAATACCTCCCTTGAGATTTTTTTATTATTTCATTGACCTCTCTTCACGTTTCGAAAATTTCACTAACTCCCGTTGAAGTTAATTATCTCGTAATATTTAGATTCATTCAATAAATAAAAAGTGTTATTAAAAAAGAAAAAAAAAATAATATTTCATCACCACTCCTCATTTTACTATACTATTTAATTAATTTAATATCAATCCACACATTAAAAAAAACTAAAATTTGTTATTTATAATTAGACATCAAATCGTATATAACATCAACAAATTTGCAACTAAAATATTATAGAAAAAAAAAAGTTTAACATCATAAATATTTTGATGCTACAAGATAATAAACTTTAAGGGAAGTTAGTGTGTAATTTTAAAACTCGAAGGGAGGTTAGTGAAATAGTTATAAACCTCAGGAGCTTTGTCCCGCCAACAAATCAACTACTACGACTAAGAGTTACAGTATTTCCGTTTGACACGACTGGGACCCGGCGCAATAAACTACTCCCAGTACTTACTAGAGATGCGACCTTCTAACGTCCATTCCATTGCAAACCGACAGGTGGCTCTAAAGAGCTCTGTAAATAGCTTTAGACAGGACATAACCGAATGACAGTGGGGCGTAAATTTGATTTTACCGTAAAATGAACTGGTGATACCTCGCATCCGGAACACGCCTGTTGCTGTGGCAGTGGCAATATGACTTTTTTTTTTTTTTTCGGAACCGATAAATCTAATCTATTCTATATTAAGGGGAAGGAACGGATCTAAGGTGACTTAGGGATAAGTTGGAGGAGACTGAACTACTATCGAATCAAACAGATACACAGCACACCCGTCTGAATTTTTTTGAAGATAAATCACTGAACCTTGCCTCCCACCCCATCAAAAAAGTGGTGGTCACTGAGCCAAAGATCCAGTGGTTGGCAGTGGCAATATGATCGGGGTACAATTATTCAACACATCCTTTTTTTTTTTTTTTTCTTTCTAAAAGTTACTTTTACCCAAGAAGAATATGACAGTTTCCATCCGGATGAAAACGAACCAGCCAGTTATTCGGCCTGACTTAATTGACTTTTTTCCAATGTTGAATATTTTTGAAAAATGCGCTGTTGAGGAAAGGAAGAATTTTGGCCATCAGCAGCCGTAACGCAAGTGCTCGCTTTTTATTTCTTCTTCGTTTTATTTTTTCTTCACCTTCTTGGGTGTATGCGTGTGTGTGTTTTCTTCTCCTCCTTGTTTTCGTTCTAGTAGTAGTAGTATTTTCTGGGGCACATTCCTGAGATGCTCAAGTCAACATCACGGATCAGAAATCGACATTTGACGATTACATCTAGGGTGGACAGTTCATATTGCCCCGGGCCACAGTAGGCAGAAGCAATGTACGGAGGCCAACTGTGTTCTGTGGGGACAGCAGAAAGACGTATCGGGTACCGGAGAATGTCGCGGATGAATACATTTTGATATTTACAACAATTGCCCTCTTATAAATTTGTTCATTGTCAAATGCCCAATACTTGAAGGTATCTCGAGAACACTCCAGCAGAGATGCGGATCCTAGCGAAAAGAAAGAGTGATTGCCCAGTAGACATGGGCAAAAAACACAGAAAGGTAGATGCGATCGCTGTAACCCAAAAATGAGTGAAAATTTCAATCTAGTTAGTGAATTTTGTACGTGTCAAACCTAAATTGATCATTTTTTTTAGGGACTAACAATACTTCTTTTCGTTTTGAGAGACTAAATTTTCATATTATTAATACGTGAGGAACAATTTATGCAATTTTTCCTTAGATTAAATGCATAAAAAAATACGTGTTCTTAAATGATATAAAAATCCTCAAAAACAATCCATATTTGCCAAAACACTATTCTCTAGCCTACAGAGCATCGCTTTGTCAACATCTTTATACTATATAAAATTGAATTTTAGTTAAATAATAGATTGAATTTCAACCGCACAGGTGGGGATTTTCTGAGAATGTGAAATGTTGTGTATTAGTTTAAAATCTTTAGGTACAAGTTAAGAAAGCATGTATTTGGGTATATTCACTGAAATGACCCCATTTTAATACATTTAAAGTTGTCATTGATGAGTCATCTGGGTATTGATGGAATGTGTAATTAGTGTGCAACCGTTTTTGCATTTTGTACAACCCATATATGCTTGTGTGTTGGTGTAATTATCGGAATATCTTTTAACTACCAATAATTCCCCTTTTCAACCACAGATGACCGTTTGAAATGTTGTTTTGTCTGAAACATTTGAATGGCAATCGGATTTAGGAAATGAGTCAACGATTTCTCTATCAATGGTAGGAACTCATTTCTCTATCATTTATAATCTGCATTTATGAGTCACAAACGTTAGTCAGTTTATTCCCTTTCAGGTTCAAGAGTTAAGTTTTCCCCCTTTGTCTACAAAGATTTGTCTTATCGTTTTCTCTTCCATCCGAACTCAATTCTGAAATTACCTATTATTTCGTCATTAATTACCAATTCAATTGCCGAATCGTTGGTATGTTAATGTCTCAACAGTTGATTATCAGTTTCTTTTTGTTCGCATTCTAGGATAAGAATAATTCTATCTGGTTTCGTACTAATCAGCTCAGAATGCTCTTCAGTCCCAGCTACTCTTGGTAGTTCAGCGTGAGGTTAGATTTCACCCCCCCCAATTTTTCAGTTCCTCCCTTAATTTTGTCAGTGTGTTCTTAGTACTTACAATTAGTGACTCTTATCGCGTTACCTAACCCTAATTGATCTGAATTGGTTATAATCTTATAGGTTTGGAGCAACAGTAAGTAAGAGCTCTCGGTGGAGATTTTGGAATAAGGTTAGTTTTATGTGTTACTCTGTTTTTCTACATTATCAACGACGTTCAATTTGACACAGTTTTATTGTAACACTGTGTGAATTGATTGATTATATCGTTTATCTTTTCATACTATGTTTTATTTTTTCTCACAATGTGCTATTGTTTGTTCAACAAAAAAATCTCATTTCCCACATGCACCAAACACCAGCGCGATGCGCGGGCACTCCCCCTAGTTAATTACAAATAAATAACAATACGTGGATCATATATAAGAGAAACATTAATGGGAAGAACAAAATTTTAATTTGAGTATATAATAACTTTATTCTAAACACTATAACACCAATTGTTGCATGACTAGTAGATATGAGCTTTATTGGTTATGGTTAGGTATTATGATTACACTAACAAGTAAAGATGATTATCAATAGAAAACAGTCATATGATTTTTGAAATATTTCTTACCATTTCTTCTTGTCATTCTTTCATACCTTCATATAAAATCAAATACTTCAAGAGTACAATTTTAATGTACTTACATTTATGTTAATCTGAAATTGATAATTTTATTGAATAATTTAAACAATTATAAATTTGAAACTTAATTGACAATTAGTTGAATTGTCGAAGAAAAGAGAGAGAGAGAGAGAGAGAGAGAAAATATTATTCAATCAACTCAATGACATATAGTAGTTCGCAAATATAAGTAAAAATAAAATAAAATTTATTATGCAATTTAAGATTAATTAATTGCATGCCGCAAGAAATTGGTCCTAAATTGGACATAGTACATGTAATCATATAAATAATTAATTGATAATGAATTTTGTTCACTGTTGTTTTTGTTTATTTTTCTCGTGCACGTTCTTGAGATGCTCTCAAGTCAAAACTCAAAAGCACGGATTCTCACACTGGAAGGTCAGTGGGAAATGCATGCCCTCCCCAGCTTCGTTGCAAGAGTTCCGCCGACACGCCACTCCTGGCCTTTGAAAACGTGCTTCAAAAATGAATTTTCCAGTTTACTAAATTATGAAGCCTTCATACTAATTAGCTCAAAATTACATGTGGATATGCACACATCCCAGCCATTTCCGGTTTACCCAAAAAAGGGCACGGCTATACACTTATTATTTACAAAAAAGAAAAATAAATTACAGCCCACTAGAATGGTAAAAGTAAAAGAGTCCCCGCCCGTCCCGGACTTAATCGTCTTCCTTTAGATGCTCTGAAGCATTCCTTTATTTCTATTTTTTTTTTTTGACTCGTGGGAAAAGCCAAATGAGACAACTTCAAGCATCTCGTCAAGTATTCCGCCTCCTTTAGTCAGTTTCAGCATCTTTTTCCTTTCTCGTCGTCTGTCTTTTTTCAGATAAGACCCAACTAGCAGTCAGGACTTTGGAACGTCAATTTGTCAGACCATTGGATACTTAAGTCCGTTCGACAAATCAGTTTTTTTTTTTAAATATTTTATTTATCTAAAAGAAAAAAAAAAATAGTCAGCGGCTGGTGATAGGGGGTTGAGGTGGAGGAGGAAGAAGAAAAATAAAAAAGAAGGGATTTGCATGTTTTTGGGTATTGTAAGGTGTTTATAACAAAAATTTTGGGGAGTTTTTTTGGAGTTATTATAACTTAAAATTGTTAAAAAACTTGTTTGCTAAACAGGGATTGAGTTTAACTTTCAAACCCTCTATTTTATTTCCTTTGTAAGACTTGAAGCCTTTCCTTGAATTAAAAAAAAAAAAAAAAAAAAACCATTCACGGGACTATCACCGTCGTACATTCTTTTGCCTTAGTCGTTGAGTTGGTCCTAACCCAATAACACGGTAAGCCACTTTTAAGGTCCTATGATCAACCTGCGGAAAATTGGGAGCTCAACGAGCAATTGGGCCAGCGTTTCGTATTCGTGAAAAAATTTGTTTTCTCGGGAACTACAAAAATATGTTTGCAACTCATTCGTTGCTTTTGGGTCCATCCATTTTCCTCTGGACTGTACAAACGGGGGAGCTAAGCAAAGGATTTTTTTTTTTAAATTTTATATTGGACTACAAATTTTATAAGTTGGCACCTGAAACGTTGCTGGTCCAGCCCAGAAAACTTTGCTCCATGGCCCATGTGAAAAAAAAAACTTAGGAGGGATTAAAACAACATCACGTGATTAGCACGTGATTAGCGCTTGAGTTTGACTCAAATTACCCAGTCGAGTCACGAGTGACAAAAGTCAAAAGGGACTCTCCCCAGTAACAGCGACAAAAGAGGTGCATAGAAAATGGTCTCTCTTCGATTTCCATTCTCGTTTTCTCAGCCCCCTACCCCGAAGCCACCCAACGCATCCACCTCCTCTTCTTTCTCCACCAGTGCAACCACAGCATGCTCCGTCGCCGCAGTCTGTGGTGCGGGAATCGCCGCCGGTTTAGCTCTCTCCCAAACTCCCGCTAATCCTCTATACGGCAACGCCTTCAGTTCCTTGTTATCCAATCTGTTGCTCAATACAAGCCATTTCTCTCCGATGTGGGGTTCTCTTTCTCTCTCCGGTAGCTCCGCTTCGGTTGCTGAACCCAAGACGGGAATGTCATTCCCCTCAGTTCTCAAAGATTCCCAGCGACTTCTTGGAATTGGGTTGAGGAAAAAAGCCGTTTTGGGGTTGAAAAACATAGACGTTTACGCTTTTGGTAATTGCAATTTGATCTTCCACCTTATTTTGATTGATAATGTCAGTGCCATTTTCTCTCTCCTTTTGGCAGTTCATTAATTCGATATTGACTCCCCAAAAAATTCTCGCCCGATCCCCTACTGCTAAATAAGTACAAATCTTGACTCCTTCCTAGCTGCTGTACTTTATGGAAACCAGTCAATCTTGATTTGTGTTGGGGGATATTTTTCCACTGGCTCTTTTACATGATTAAGTGAGTGAATCTCAATTAGCGCTGAAATGACTAACTGTGCTATCAAGTTGAATTCAGCTTGAGAATGATAAAGCTAAGCTGGAAATACAATTTTAGGCTCATTGCCCAAACTAAACTTGAGCCCATTTTCTATCTCGATTGAGCTCAGTAGCACTCCAAATTTAAAAGTGTTTCACACTTATTTTTCTTCTCTAAATAATGTATCTGAAATGGAGTGCATTGTGCGGAATCTTGGTTTTAGGCTAATGAAATGGACTATACACAATTTTCGGTTTTCTGCGTTACATCTCAACTTTTCCTTGGGATTAACCGGTGTGATTTCACCATGGCATTCTTTAGGGGTATATGCCGATGATGGTGACATAAAGAAAGTGCTTACTGAGAAATATGGAGCACTGTCCGCAGCTGAATTGAAAGAAAAGAAGGAATTGAGGGAGGATCTCATGGAAAGTGATGTAAGCATGACTATTAGACTCCAAATAGTCTATGGAAGATTAAGCATTCAATCTGTACGTAGTGCTTTCCAAGAATCTGTTGGGAACAGATTAAGGAAATTTGGAGGGCCCAATAATAAAGAACTTCTTGAAAGGTAATCCTATGGCTTCCGCTGCTAGCTGTAACCACATTTGAATTGCGTTTTGTTATCACCCATCAACGGGTTTAAAAGTGTTTTGAGATTTTCAGATGCTATTTTGTGGGTGAATCAATATTATTTTGCATTGATCTTAGTGCTGTCTCCTAAATACAAGCTTATATTATGACCCTGTGAATCATGGTTAAATTTTCATAGGAGCATAACTAGCCAAATTGTGTATGTCGTTCTTTGGGATACTGCACGTGATTATATGTTTCAAGTTGGTCAACATGTTTTTGCTGATGCTTTAAACCAATCCCCTGCCATGAGAATCTTTATTTGGTTTCAGATATAAGTGCCTGCACTTAGATTTTCAACAACGATATTTCCTGTGTATGATACTATCATTTTGCTTGTAGAATTGACTGACTCTGACTATTCGAATTTGATTGGAAGATATTCATTTGTAGTAATTTTATCACAAAATGGATTTCAATCGCCTTTTATGTTTAGTATCAACTGTACATGATACATTTGCATCTGTAGACAATGATAACTTTTAAGTTCGGAGCAGGTTCACATCCCAGTTCAAAGATGAATATAAGATACCTCGAGGGTCTATCATAGATCTTTCAAGGGATCAAGGCTATGTTCTTCGCACAACAAGTAAGAGAGTTCTTTATTTCGCTGACTCTACTTGAAAAAAATTAATGAACAGAGGATTCTTTGAGCGTCTCTATCCTTGTAACTTATCAACTTAAAACTGCCCTTTCTTTTTTTTGCAACCATAGTTTTTTCCATGCGTGTGAGATCTTCAAAACAACCGAGTTTTGGGAACTTCAATGTTGGAGGTGAAAGAAGTATTATTATTGTTTCTATAGAGACGAGAAAGACCTTCTTGTTTGGAGTCAAAAGTATGTGACATTCTTGTTTGGAGTCAATAAATATGGTAGTTTAAAGCGCTGTTTATATATCACTGCAGTTGATGGACAGGAGGTGGGAAGCATTCAGAGCAAGCCACTTTGTCGCTCTATCATTGATCTATATATCGGTGATGAACCTTTTGATCAGAAAGCTAAAGAAGATGTTCAAAAGAATTTGGCTCATGTTCTGCAGAAGTAGACGTGCACTGATGAAAAATCTGTCAAGGTGGATGAGGGAAGTCTCTACTTGGTTGTTCTTTCTTTCCGTGAAACTGGTTAACAAATGGGGCGCTCTGTAGAGTTTTTTTTTTAAACTTTATCCAAGCGCAAGAGAGAATTGTTGAGAGCCCTTCTCGCGTGCATCTCTGCTAATCAGGTGGACTGCTTTTTCTTTCTAGAATTTCTTGGATTATTGGTCGAAAATTATTTAGATTCTTTTTTGAGTCTATCATATTGAGGTATACTCAAATGCCATCATAAACTGAAAACAATCGGACAACATTTGCATCGTTGTCTGGTAGAGAGGGAACAAAACGACTTTGAACAAAATTGAGGGTCAAATTAAATATAGAGCTCATGAACCCAACATACAAACTCGATCTTTGGCAGCTATACATGTAAAAATCCAGGCGAAAGAATACATAAAAGACTTCTAAACAGATGTATGGGGTAGACTGCAACGGACTTGGGGAAGGAAGGGATGGAGAGATAGAAATGGATTTTGACGTCAAACACAGCACCAAGCTAATCCAATATACCTATTCACAACCCCTTCTCAAACTGTCAGCAACTCCTGGAAAAATGTCAAAGGAAAAGCTTATTATGAGTATCCAGGGAATGAAAATGCAGCAGTAGAAGGAAAAAATATACTTCTATCATGCAGCAATTCGGTAACCATAAATTGAATTTTGGAGTAGCTTATAAGATGTATTTGCCATCCTTGAAGATTCCCTTCTTTCTTCATTCTGTTTAGTCTACTTTCATGGTACGGACAGACAGATACTAAATCTCACACACTCTCTCCAAATGAAAACAGCATAATAACAGACGTGAAAGATCACCTTCTCCTTCTGTTTGTAGAGGGAATCAATCTTTTTCATATATTCATCTGTCACTTTCTGCACACAACCAACCAAGGGAAGAATCAAAGGCAGAAGCAGTTTTGCAATCCAGAGAACAAGACGGGCACCGATTACACATGAGAAAATACGGCACTCAATATAAAACATCAGCTATGGTTTTGAGAAAACGAGGACAAGAAAGAAAAACTAGAACGCGCCAAAGAATAGATATCCGCGTGTTTCCTGGACAGTTACACTTTCTGATTGTACAATAGAATTAGTGCTTGTAATTATTGAGACAGAACACCAATATTAATTAATTACCTGCAGATCACTGGACAAGTCTTTCACATTGTCCTCGGACAGCTTTTTCTCCTGGAAGTAGAGCAGGTGGTAACAACTGAGAATCCTAATTTAGTGTGAAGTAAAGTAATCTAAAGTACAGACCTTCTCAAGTTTTTCATAGGATTTGATGGCATCTCTTCGTACATTCCTCAATGCTACCTTAAGGTAACAAATAAAGAACAGTAAAGCTTAGTTTTCCAACAAGAGTAATCAAAATGTAAAGAAATAACATATTATACGAATTTCTATAAACATAATATTCATAGTGAACCTTGCTGGTATAAAAAATAAAAATTAATCATTCAGTGATCTCTTAGGACACGCACAACCACAATAAATCAATAATTAGTCTACCCATGCAGCCTCAAACATGCTGTCAAGGTAATATGAATCATCTAAAGACTTTTGAGCATATGTACAAAACTACATGTTCTTTACAGTAAAAAATCGACTGACAGCCACAACTAACTCAAACATTAGAAGGCCAGAGAAGTGTATCTTCTGATGCAAATTGAGTTACAGGCTAAGCACCTCATTTGAAATCTCACATGCTCCAAAAGGGACCATGAAACGAATAACAGGTACACATAATAGTTGAGCAATTCCAACCCATCCAATAATGTCTAGAAATTTACCTTCCCTTCCTCAGCTTGTTTTGCCACAATTTTTGATAGTTCCTACGAAGATAAAGATGAAAGAGGAGGAAATGCAAGTTTAGATATTGAGGCTATTCAAAAACAGGGAATAATTCAACTTGCCAGATATCACTATTTTCAATTTGTAGTAAAAGTTTAAGTTTTAGCATACGACATTAATTCCATGAAGTCCTCCTTTCAACATAAAAGCAGGTCATACCTTTCTCCTCTCTAATGTAAGTTGGGGTATTGCCAGCCTTATAACTTCTCCATCATTGTTTGGTGTCATACCAAGGTCAGAGTTGACAATTGCTTTTTCTATAGCCTTCAAGCTGAAACAATAGAAGTCAAATAGATTTCATGGATTAGATACAGATATCAAGAAACTTACTCATTTTCTTCACACAACAGAAGTGAGTTTCACTTGATCTTCTATTTCAAGTATGGATTAATGAAAGCATACGCGGATTTGTCATAGGGTTTCACCAAAAGTGAACTTGCATCAGGAGTACTAATTTGAGCTATGCTCTTCAAGTTGGTTGGTGCTCCATAGTACTCCACCTAGTGAGGAGAGGTTGGGAGAAATGGTAAGTACATAGATGTTAAATGCCAGTAGAAGTATCCAATACAAAACCTAACAATAAATCTTAATAGTTTTGATGACTAACTTTTGATTCAAAATGTCATAAAAATGGCTCGTTTGCTATGCTGGTCAAATTTTTTGCATCAGGCAAAGAATAATAAATTACGATCATAAGTATAGATATAAAGTTTATCTGCCTTAATCATGAAAATTGGAAAAAATTCATGACAGTTCTCTTTTTAACCAAAGATATTCAGAATCAGGGGCATTAAGCTTTTAGTCCTGCAATCCATGGTTTACCTTCAATAGATCAACAAAAATTGCAGAATGCTGCAAATATCCCTGTTTTTGCATGTCTTCACACCATAATCCTAGCCGAAACAAGTTAAGAAAAAGGGGGAAGGAGAGTGGAAGTGGACGTAACCAAAGAAAACCTGAGATCATAATCCTAGCAAATATTCCTGTTCATTCCTGGGAAATGGGATATAAGGTAGAATTTCCAATTTCGATATCTGAAATGCAAAAGCCATATTTGCCCATGAAAAAGTTGAGAAAGCTGTGTTGATCTGATGAAACTGAAAATTAATTTTTGCATTCTACACATGCCTTAGGCTCAGCATGCCTAATTCTAGCCACATAAAATCACAAATTACAATTGAAATTGCCAGATACTCACAACTTTGATGAGCTTTCCAAATCTTCAAGCCTTTTAATCTAATTTTTAGTGCTTATGCAGTACCCAATACAACAATACTAGAATTGCTTTTGATATTTAATCAATTGTAGATTTCTGCATCTATGCCTGGTATAGAATGAAGACAAAAGTAGCTCATACATTGGAATTCATACCTCAATTTTGTCCAGCATTGCCGGGTTTGATCTACCGGTCCTAATAGAATTAAAACTCGAGCGAACTGTGTCAACAGTCTTTTCCATTCTTTCTTTCTGAAAATGAAATCAAATATAGAAAGTTGACAATTTTGTGGGGGAATTGAGCATCCTGAAGTCTTGCATTACGCGCCTTTAGAAGTGGAGCAAAAATTAAAGTGGTCTATCCTTTTATTTTCTGAGGACTTTAGAACTTTCTGCAAAATTATTATACAAAAAAAAAACCCAAAAAAGGCACTTACAACGTCTTCTTCAATGAAAGATTTCTCAGCTTCTATTTCTTCTATGGTTGCACACCTCAAAACTCGTCTGGAAAACACTCAAACCAGAGATAAAAGGAACAAAAAAAGATTAAATCCCTAAACAAAGAAAGAAAAGAAAGAAAGCTATAACTCTCAAAAATGAAGACAATCGACAACCCTACATTGTTGAGAGATAAGCAGGCTTGAAAAAAAAAAGAAAAAAAAAAAAGCCAACTGTGTAAAAACTATCCAACCCACAAAAGAAATAAATTTCGGGAATGAAGATAAGGAAACAAGCGAGGAAATCCCAAAAAATTCCACTTGCCTCTTCTGCAAGAGGTGTTTAACAACAAGGGGCTTTGCAGCAGAAGCTCTGAGCCTAACCTCAAGCTTGACATAGTTGGAAGCCGCGCCGCAAGACACATTTTTCGAACCTGAAAGATGAGAATCTGCAACATCACTTCAACGCAGTAAATAGTTAAAGTTCTGCAAGCAATTTCTTACAAAGAAATAAAAGGACAAGGGAGGTTTAAAGGTAAACCTTGGGGAGGTTGCAGGGAAAGAAGAATTTTGGGTTTATGCTGATAAATGGACCCCATGGGGGTTGAAGGGGAGAAATTCATAGCCATTGCCGTCGAGAAAAGAATAATGGGGGTATTTTTTTTAATGATTTTTGCTGCTTATCAGAGTGCAGAAGAAAGAAAGACTCCAGTCAAGTGTGCAGAAATATGACGTGAAGATAAGAAGACGGACGAAGCCGCAGCGGAAGACAGGCGTTCGGGAAACGAGACAAAACGGATTGAACAAAAGCGCGAGACGAATGCTACGCTTCTTCGATAAAAGCTTCGAATACGAGCGCGTCTTATGCAATCAACACTGTAACCCCGTTCGGTCAAAACAGTTTGGTTTCTTTTGGGGTTGGGTTAAGTTGGTTTAAGCCCTCTGGTTCTGGGAGGATTTTGGCATTTGAAAAAAAAAATCTCCCAGTCTTTTGAGAAGTTTCTGGTCCAGCAAATTTTGGGCTAGTGCTGATCAAGTCCATCTTAAGTCCAACAATAGATAGACGTTCCGAATTTCTGAGTAACATCCATGTGAATGTGGGTTTGCAAAGAATTGAGTTTTGGGCTCCGCCCTCGGCCCTTGATCCACATCTTTGAGAAGGTTAGATCTCCTACCGGCTACCACTGTTTTACTGAAAATTTTTAATTCTTATCCTCTTGAATTCCTCCTTAATTTGTAAAAAGCTTTCTTCTAGTAACCGGAAAAAAAACATAGCGACGGATAGAACTTCTTCCTTTCCAGCACCAACAACCAAAAAAAAAAAAAAGAAAAAAGAAAGAAAGGGATTGGACTTTAGACAGATAGTAATATCCATAATAATCTGTTAAACGTATAATATGAACAAGACTTTCAATTCTTCACTCTTTTCAACTAAACACGATAATATGACTCTCGACTCTGTCTTGATAAACTTGACTAAAATCCTAACTTGACTAAAACTTACTAAATAACAATATAGAAATTTTCTAATTTTGAGTCTTGATTTAATATGCCAACAGTACTTCGTATTGTTGACTGACGATCCTTGTAAAAGCACAAGAAACAAATTAGCATGATGGTTGTTATGATTAAGATAGAAAGAGATTGATTAGGTAGGGATTAATGGAATCGTGTTGGACAGGCATCAAGTGATCATGCATGATGCGTTGCTGTGAGTGCTCCAAACGCTGTGGGGATCCCGTGAGATATGAAAGTCCATTGGAGACTGCGAGACGGAGGGTTTTATGTATACATACCATCACCAACACAGCCCTCTACCCAGATGTTTTTTTAAAAAAAAAAAAAAAAAATTTGCATTAGTGCATTGAATTGAAGCTTTAGTTGATTTGCCTTCAACAACCAACGCCATCAGTAGTTACCCAAACCCATATATAAAAACAAAATTGATTGGCTTGGTTTGAAGTTGTCATAATAATAATCATGGATTTTGGTAGAGAAGCAGTCGTGCTTGTCCTCACTGCTATAACAATGGCTGTTTTGGGGGCGGCTTCCACTGTTCACACGGTTGGTGATATTGGCGGGTGGAACTCAGACCGTGACGTGGATTATTACGATTGGGCTGCTAGCAGGGAATTTCATATTGGCGACATTATCCGTAAGCTCAATTATCAGTTGATGCTAATCATGTTGGGTTCTATTTCCGGTTTATTTTAGATTGATGCTGATGATAAGTAGTCGTCGATGCCGTCAGTACGTGATTGAACAGTTGTTGATAAAATTGTGGTAGCTTGCCTGTGCAGATTTCAAGTACGATCCAGGGTTTCATAATGTGGTGGAAGTGAGGCGGGCGGACTACCACGCATGCAATGCAGCAAATCCCATAGCCACCTACTCGTCGCCGTCGGGGGATGACTACATCAAGATCGAGAGACACGGCCACTACTTCTTCATCTGCGGCTGCGTCGATCACTGCGCACTCACTAACCAGAAAGTTGATATCAGAGTCCCTAAAGACCTCGACGTGATTAACTAACCTCCTCCCTCTGATTTACGCCTCCTGCTGCTTAGTTAATACTACAACAGTTGCCAACAAATGGGATTATGGCTAGGCTGCTTGATTACGAATCTATTGTGGTTGATTTGATCATTACACATCTTAATCTCTTTCATTTCCCGCTGTACTTCGATCATCTTCTCAATACTTACTACGTAGTTTATATATATATAACAAAGAAACATATTTTGGAGTAGTTTTATTACAATAATTCAGGATTACTGGGTCCAGAGCAAGCAAATATTAAAATAATTTGACGCTAGGCAAAATTTCCTAATCGTTTAACCTGAGTTCCTTCCTCCACAAAAAAGGTAAAAACAAGTAATTTCGGAAGAAAATAGTACAATGAAGGTAAGAATGGTGGCGTAACATTTGACGGGCACCAGCTACGTACATTCGAGGAAACCTGTGGAGAGATTTCAAATCTCGATCATGCCCCGAATTAATTTATGGCAAGAGAATCATTGATTTAAAGATTTGCGGGATACATGCACTGAACTGGAAATCTTCAATCAAATCTTTTTTATTTCCATTCTTGAGCCGTTTAGCTTTCTCATATATATGACCGACGACATCTGTTTAATTTAGTCTCCTCTATCGCTAATACATCCACACATACACTCTGCAGTGGTTTCGGTGATTAGCGGCCATGGTTTTCGCCAAGAAAGCTCTTTTTCTTTCCTTCTTGTTGATGGTAAGTAGTAGTGTTTGTCAGAAGTCGAAGGCTCATGTGTACACAGTTGGTGATGCTGCTGGCTGGACGAATATTGGCCGCGTTGACTACAAAACTTGGGCCGCTACAAAGATTTTCCATGTCGGGGACATCATCTGTAAGCCATCCGTTTTTAATTAGTATTCGTCATTCCTTGTTCTTGTCGTCGCTGTCTGTTTGGGTTGGGTGGTAGTTTCATCAAGTTAATGGACTTCGGTGTTAATTACTTCATTGCTGCCTTCTTCCTTAGCTTTTTTTCCCTGGTCTTGAGAATTAAAATAACAGTAAAGCCAAATCTCTTGGTGTGTATATGTATGTATGGTTTAGGGTTGGAACAAAGTTACAGATTAAAGCATTAATGGAATATTCAGTTTTCCCATGATGCAATAGAGAGGAATTAATTAATTAATTTTCAATTGGCTGAAAGTGTTGACCCGACTAAATTCACATATTTACCGCTCATCCATAGGGTAGCATAGCACACAATTCTTTTTGCATTTACGTGATCGATGTAATGAGCTTTCAAAGGAACGTAAGTTGAAGTTCCAAATGATGATGATAGTAGTATTACTTTGTTTTTGTTTTGCAGTGTTTGAATACAACAAACAGTTTCACAACGTGGTACGAGTGACTCACAAGAATTTCAACTCGTGTAATTCCACGGATGCTTATGCAACCTGGGTCTCCGGCAATGATTCATTCCTCATTCAGAGGCCCGGCCACTATTACTTCATCTGCAACCTTACGGGTCGCTGTCAATCTGGACAGAAGGTTGACATTAGGGTCCCCGGAGCTGGAGCTCACTCACCCTCTCCCACTCCGGCCCCTATCCCCACTCCTTCCGTCCCACTTCCGAGTCCACCCCCGCCGCCCTCGACATTGCCGCCTCCGCCAGCCTCAGTGTTGCCTTCTCCGCCCTCGACTTCGCCTGGAAGCGCTTCTCCTGCTCCGGCTCCCAGTAGCGCTTCGGCCTTTTATTCACCCAGGGGGCTGCAGATGAGGGCTCATTTCTGGTTGTCTACTTTGGTACTGGCGGCAGGGCTTAATGGATTCGTTGGTTAGAAGACAAATTGCACGTTTAAAATCCCTCGCTTTTTATTAGAGTTGGTGTCGCGGTTCTTTATTCATCTAGCACAACTTTTATTAGTGTGGCAATTCTCCTAAAGCAAAGCATTTCCCTCTACAATTTAAGCGAGCTCTTAAACATATCATACGCATCATGATTCGAATTACTAGCGACAAAGAGACGGCTACTTTTTAACCTTTTTTGGCAGCGCTATAATATCATCAATATGTAAAGAGGAAACTGTTGTGTGTGTTTAAGAGTTTTTTCTAAAACCAAAAAAATGGAGGCTTTTGTTTGATGGACTCTTCAGGTCCTGTTTTCAGGGCTTCAAAACAATGGGTTGAGTGTTGGCCCATGATCTGTTACTCATACATGCGTGTGTCATCGGCCCTCAGCATCAACACCTTGGGCTTGCACGATACACAGCTGGCCCAAATTTAGATTGGGGAAGATTGACCCTACCCCGCCCATACTCAATGCATTTGGAATGCAGAATTTGTATGAATTTATTAAATAATTTATGTTAAATCTAGAATCTAAATATAAAAACCCCAAAATCATTTGTTGTCTAAAGAGAGAAATATGATGAAATTTGTGCTTGGCAAAGAGCAAGTAGTAATGTGAGGTAATTGATAGAGTTTTTTTTTTTTTTTTTTTTTCCTCTTACGATTACGCGAACTGGATGTATGCTGCATGATTTCTATTATCATGAGAAAAAAAAAATGGTACTAACAATAATATTGAAAGGTCGGTCGGTTGGTGCTGACGTTGAAAGTTTGTCATGGGATCCACATGCTGAGCACTCGTTCGTTCGCGGTCTGTGCTTCTATCAATTCCTGTTTGACTCAATCCAAGTTGTCTACATTGATTGAAGCACAACAACGTCAAGTCACTTCTGGGAATTGTCCCGCACATCCATGTGAGACCGTGTCTTACTTCTCTGTTTTTGTCTTCATATTCAGGTCAGTCTTGACAATGGAATGGTTTCTGGTTTTGACACTCGCGCTTCTAGTTCAAAGCTCTCTTTTGATCCAAAAGGCAAGCTTCGCCCTATAACATTATATTTGCAGTTTCCAAGAAATGTGGAAAGTACAAGAAGCAGAACAGATCAGCCCGATCGTGAGAGTTAAAGAGGATTGTGGATTTGACATTTAAGGCACAAAAAAGTTGCGGCAGATTATATAGGTGCTGGCTGATTACGGCAGCTCTATTTCATGATCCAATTTGAATACCAGGAGGAGCGATGAGCAGAAGTCAGCACGCATGCAGACGGGTGAACAAGAGATTTTTCTGCAGGATCGTTCATCCGACACTTCAAAACCATAACCGTGCGTTGAGCTGTTAACAAAGCTTGTGCTGTCATTGGCTTAAAGATGGGAAACGGTTGGAGGAAATTTTGAGGCATCATTCTGTCTCACATTCTTGTTTCGGATTCCTTGCATGTAGATGATGGATGCAATTTTGAATGATGGATATGTTACATTCACGTAGGGGGGAATATCATCAGTTGTGGGTGCGCTAAGAACCCTTTAACTGTCAAATAACGTATACTCCTAACATATTATGAAAGTTTAATGCAGGAATTGGCAGCTGAGCGCGGAGGAACACAAAAATGGGTATGATTGAAGCAGTGTAAAATTGTGATCATCCGACCTAATTGGCCTGTTTGCTCGCATCACATTTCATGAAAAATATCCCAAGTCGATCCCTTTTGGTACCATAACGATACTTTGATTGTTTCTGTAGTGTAGTGTTAGCTTGCGTAAAGGGAAGAATAAGAAAAGGGAAAACTCCTTTGTACTTGGGTCGTGTCTTTGTTGCTTGTGGACGTTCTTCTACCGCTTTGACAGTTTAGAGCAGAGATGAAGAAGGTATGCCGCGGTGCAAGTTAATTTCTAAATTTCTATGATAGCCCCTGACTTATTTCATAAACTTTATTCGATTACGAGTTAGGTAATGTATGTATACTAATAAGTGTGTAGCAAGAATAGGCAGATAAATTCTCCATGTGTATTGAAGTTATAATAATAAAAAAAATCCCGAAATTGACATGCAAGCAAAAGTGAGTTCAAAATTTGATTTTCTGGTATAACATTAGAATTAATATTTCTTACACTGAATAGCACTGAATTAATGACGATTATGTAAAATTTGAATTTGAAATTCAACTTTTTTGTACACATGTCATGAATCCAACGATGATAATTAATAATATGTATATATAAGATTTACTCATAACATTATTGATTCTTCTTTCTTCTTAAATCTTTGTTTCATTTTTTTTTTTCCTTTTTATGGAGGTAACCAATTGAAATTACACATCGAAATACCGGAATGAAGGAAATTACTGGCTCGATTTTGAAGGACATTTTTTTTTGGAGACATGATTTTAAAAAATTAAAACTGTGTTTTCCAACAAATAAAATTTTTTTAATCTCAGAAACATATTTACAAAATTAAAAAAATGATGGAAAAAATTTCGATCTAAACGGGCTGTGTTCTTGAAGAACACATTAGTGCTTTGTTAGTGGTTGACACCCCATCCGTGATTGAGCAAACGTAGGATAAGTCGAGCATTTGTTTGAGGAACGATTTTTATTTTTATTTTTATTTATTTTTATTTTTGGTTTTACAAAATAAAAAGATTACTAGGAGGCAGACAGACACAGGCGGACACCCTAGAAACAAATAAGGAAGCTGGCAAAAATTAAAAAAGAAGTAAAGTACAAGAAAAAGACATGGAGTTATAGACAGTGTAATATTCACGAGAAACCAAGGTTGAATCCGGCCAAAAAGCCGTGGTCGCCGGATTCCTAGAATCCGATGAGCAACGAGCGCCGTCGCACGTGCACCAATTGCGCTCTCCAACTTACTTACTTACGGGAATTGTTAAAAAATAATAATAAAGAAAAATGAGCACAGAAAATCAAACAAAGTCAACTGCGAAGAAGTTAATGCGATAGAGTAAATCATAGTACCATATGAATTATGAAATGCAGGGAGATTCCAAGTCTAAACACTTAGCAACAACTACCGGTTACAGAAAGGTAAAAGATAAGAATGGCAGGACGCAGTAACTTCCCCTCCCGGGTACAATAACCAACCATGCAGGTAGTAACGGTCTGTCTACGAGCCTTTAGGGTCGTGAAACTGGAGTTTTACTTTAGAAAGTAATCGGGTGGACAGTGAAAAAATTTCAGCTGAATTCAACTACAATTGAGCCTACTGAAGTTTCTATAGGGTGTGTTTGGATTGCTTGTTTCCGTCGGAAAATATTATCGTTTTTCGTGATCATATTTTCCTATCACTTTTTTCCCTCACATTTATCAAATCGTTACAGTAATTTTTCCATGAAAAATAACGAAAAATGCAATCCAAACACACCCTAATTCTTTTCAAGTTAAATAGTTATTGCCGGCACAGTTAAGTTTTATATCTTTTTTTTTTTTTTTGTTAGTCTAATAGCAAATTCCAGTCCTTACAAAGGAGACGGAGGAAAAGGGTGGACTTGAAAATCTAATTAGGGAAACTACTAAGGTTGTGTTTGAATTGCAATTTTCTGGAGTTTTTGTAGAAAATATACTATAGCAATCTGATGTATATAAAGTAAAAAAGTGATTAAAAAATGAGTTCACGAAAAATGTAATGGGTTTTTTAACAAAAAAAATCCCTTTTCTGCCAACTAAGTAAGATATTAGAAATTTGAATTTTACACTTAATATAGGAGTAAAAATCATCAAGACTGGGGATGATGGATCATTCAGAGCATAATTTTCAGTTTTCAATTTTCATAGCAGCGAGTAAATAAAAAAATGCTATACCGTCCCCTGCTGGACTGGACTAGTAGTCAGCAGCCACACACACTCGCACCCGCAGAGAATTTAGTGCCTTCCCACCATTTTTACTTGGTCGCACAAAAAGGAAATATATATGTTTCGCTACGTAAATAGTAGCAACATAGTATGGAGAGCAGACTGGTAGTAGCAGTAGCCAGTAGCACGACAGAAAGGTTCATGAAAAAAAACAAAAAAAGTACTTGTGATATCAGTTGTAGTCCGGAGACTATAGCTAGGAGTAGCAAATATTAACCGCAGCATTCCCCGGCCCTTTCCAGTTTCCCCACGCCATTTACTACTTTCCAGTCTCCAGTCCCAATCCCAATAGTTCTTCTCCCTCCCCCTCCTCCTCCGTCCTGAATTGTCAGGAGATTTAAAAAAAAAAAAAAAAAAAAAGGAAAGAAAGAAAAAACCAGACCAGAGTATGTAATGCACACTGGGCACCATTAAATGAAACATTTCAGGGTCAGTAGCATTGCGTGATCTTTCGTTCTTTCACGGATTTCTCCTTCTCCTTTGCTGTCTGACTCTCTCTCTTTCTGTTTCCCTGCCACAACTCCCCAGTCCGCATGCACTTCCTCCTCCTCCGCATGACTCCTCACTCAAATATCTAACCCTACTCTACTCTTAGCCTACTACTATTCTACTTCACTCCCACCGACCACCGCAAACTCCTGCCAGTCTAAGT
This sequence comes from Coffea arabica, assembly GCF_036785885.1. Taxonomy (NCBI): domain Eukaryota; kingdom Viridiplantae; phylum Streptophyta; class Magnoliopsida; order Gentianales; family Rubiaceae; genus Coffea; species Coffea arabica. The sequence continues at coordinate 57,661,435 of NC_092311.1, read as the reverse complement.
CTACTCCATTTTCTCCAACTTTCTCTACGCTACTAGTAAGTAGTTCAAACTGCGAAGAGAAACGACCAATGGAAGGAGGGTTGGAGCTGAGTAAAGTGACGCTGGAAATCTTCTCCAAGCTCGAGCAACAGTGGTTGCATCACTGCCAACCCCACAAGAAGACTCGCATTCTCTGTATCGACGGCGGCGGTGTCGGCTCCCCCACCGCCATCTTCGCCGCTCATTCCTTGATCCTTCTCGAAGACCAGATCCGTGCCAAATCCGCTGACTCCCAATCTCGCATTGCCGATTTCTTCGATCTTATCGCCGGCACTGGCATTGGAGCTCTCTACGCCGCAATGCTCGCTGCCGACGACGGTTATGGACGTCCTTTGTTCACCGCCAGGGACGCCGTCAACTTCGTCTCCCAAAACCAGTCCCGCCTCTTTAAAGTCAAGGCCACCCTCGGAGTCTTCCGCCGCCGACAGAGGTTCTCTGGCAGGAGCATGGATATGGTGTTGGAGGAGGCGTTCCGGAGGGAGGACGGCAAGGTCCTGACCTTGAAGGACACGTGCAAGCCTCTCCTGGTTCCCTGTTTTGACCTGAACAGCTCCGCGCCATTCGTTTTCTCCCGCGCCGGCGCTTCCGAGTCCCCCAGTTACGACTTCGAGTTGTGGAAGGTCTGTCGTGCCACGTCAGCCACCCCCTCCCTCTTCAAGCCTTTCCATCTGCAATCAGTCGACGGCAAAACCTCTTGCTTGGCGGTGGACGGCGGTCTCGTCATGAACAATCCCGCGGCCGCCGCCGTCACTCACGTCCTGCATAACAAACGTGATTTCCCCTCCGTCACCGGCGTCGATGACCTGCTGGTGCTTTCCCTGGGCAATGGTCCGTCAAGCTTGAAACTCCGCGCTAACGGTGATTGCTCAACGTCATCAGTCGTCAGCATTGTTCTTGATGGCGTCTCCGAAACGGTAGACCAAATGCTTGGAAACGCCTTCTGCTGGAACCGTAACGATTACGTCAGAATCCAGGTACGGTTTCCACTAATTATCTTAACATGTTAATTATACATCACTAAAACCCCCCCTTCCCCCCTTTCTTTCTCCACAAAAAAACAAAAAAAAAAAACCAGAAAACCGAATGTGGTCGGGGAGTTAACTAGTCAGTTATTGACAGTTAGTAAAATTTGCAGGCGAACGGTTGCGTGAGTGGAGGAGTGGGGGAGAAAGAGGAGGATGTGATGGAAGAGAGAGGCGTGGAATCATTACCGTTTGGCGGGAAACGGTTGCTGACGGAGACTAACGGACAGAGGATAGCGGGGTTTGTTCAACGGCTTGTTGCATCGGGGAGGACTAGTCTGCCGCCGAGTCCGTGCAAGGAAACTGCCGTTAGTCCTCTGGCTAACGGCCGTTAGATTTTTTTTTATTTTTTTATTTTTTTTTGCTCTTTTGGTGCTTTAAACTTTATGGGGTTAAAGTAGAATATCTTGTTTTGGTGTAGCTTTTTGATTGGACTAGCAGCAGTAACATATAATTAACTCTTCTAGTTTTGTTTCCTTGTCAACTTTACATGAACTGGCTGTTTTACGGAGATTAACGCCTCTAGGAAATGCAATTAACGAGTTCCGAGTATTTTAGCTATTGCTATTGTTTGGACGTATTAGTAGGAGTAGCGCTGTAGTTAGTAGCCAAATAAGTAAAAAAGTCCAGCAATTCTCTCGGTTGCCCTTAGCCTTTTGTATGCTCCAATTGGTGGGATGAATTGGAAATCACCCCATATGGTAAAAACCCATTCCTACGCTGCAGACTTGATCCTTGCTGAATTGGGAGTGGTACGGATTGTTTACGGCTTACGATGTCATATCACTCCCTTCTCGTAACAAATCGAACAGACAATACGTGTATTGTTAAAATTTTTTAGTATTGTCAAGTGATGGGTGAGAAGAAGTGCTTGTATCCTTAAACTTTGACTTTTCTTTATTAGGGCTGAGAATGAAATAATAAATATGTAGGGCTGATATTGGCACATCCAAACTTTTCAATGGCATCCCCTCTGCCTCTTCTTTTTGATCTTATCACAAGACAACTCTGTCATGATATCTCATTCCAATCTAAAATTACACCAGAGCATGGGCATGGTTGGTTACCTATTGATTGCAGTTTTAAAGTATGGTACCTGCATCATTTGACATGATTTAGGAAATGTCGAAGAAGGCGCCGTATTGGGAGTGCCGAAAGAATTCTGTACACTTATTTAAGAATCATGAGCTGTGAAGATGAGGCGGAGGATAAATCGCAATGGCTACTGTTACACTTGCTCAAAAGGCAGAGAAATGTACCAGTCAGCCATAATTCTTCACGAAATGGATAAGGGCCGGAGGGAAAAAGGTCGGTGCAAAAAGTACCATTGCTGTAGTCCTGAATGGGGGAACTCCACGTAACACCTTCCCCGGCAAACCTCCTTAACAGCATTGACGTGCACCGGCACGAATTAGGAAACTTAAAATAGCGCTGAGATAGTACGCTGCAGCCTAATTATATATATATATATCCAATCGTAATCGACAGTTTTTTTGTTTGTTTGTTTGTAATTACGTTATTTCAGTTTTTTGCTGTGGCCAATTGTACGGCATTCCTTGTTTGTGAATTTGAATTTGCTTCCAGCCTTCATCTGCCTTTGGTAGGTAAGTTCGGTGGGGTGAGGGGAACCGGTACCACTTAGTACTTGGCTGCTTTGCAGCTGGTGTTGCCACGAGCCTCGCTGACCCTACCCCTACCCTCTCCAACAACAAAAACACAGTCAATTCTTTTCCCTCTTTCTTCTCATTTATGCTCCCAGCTGATTAATTTGCACAATATATGATTCTAGAGAGAGAGAGAGAGAGGTAATTTATTGTGCGTACGGTGGAAAGAATATCTGAATATGGAGTGATGGGATTTTTTTTTTTTTTTTTCCGATGCTAAGTAGACGTTTCACAACGCTGAGTAAGACAAGAATTACGGTTAAGACAAAATGTTTGGCGAGAGGTGTAAGTTTGGAACTAGCTATAGTTTAGCTCAGCCAACCTGGCTGATGTGGACTCGCCGGCTAGGATTATTAACCAAGTAGCTTGCCATTGTTATCGTAGCATTCATTACTGGCCCTCCGCGGAATTTATGCAGTGGGGACCTTCAGCTCCACATACAGAAAATTTTGGAATTTCATTTACTACCAGTAATTTTTTTGTTTTGGATTTTAGGGTAGTGATCTGAATTGATAGCGCAATCAATGCTGCAATGCATTAAACAACATGCTTTTGCCATTTCCAAGCTGACCTATTGCTCAATATAAATGATGCCGGGCAAAAATCACAACCAAAACTCCCGTACGAAGCTAACAAAACTGTCTTTCACGTTGAGCATTGAGCAGTTACGCGACATATAACCACGACACTGAAGCCCGTTTGCATCGTGTTATATTAGGGGGGAGTGCCCGCGCATCGCACGGGTGTTTTGTGCCTGTGGTTAAAGAAGTGTTTTCGTTGAACTAAAAATAATACACTGTGTGATATAATTAGAGACAGGTACGCTTACGAGACAAACAACATAAGAGCCACCCAATATTAGAATCAGCAAGTTCCCAAAGACAAATAAGTAGATGCAGCAAATTCCCAAAAATGTACGGACAAATAGGTTTCCCATGATCTAGATAGATAATAGAGTAGTTCAAAAGGATATTATGTATGTGCACTTATTTAGTGATAGTAATAGTAGTCAAATCTTTTAGATGCTATAATGGGCAGCATTCAGATACGTTACTTCTTGGTGGTTTTTTCATTTTGTTTTGCAGGGGTTATACCACTGGTTCCTTCACTGGACTTTGTAGACGGTGAGGGTGCCAAAGTGGTTGAGCTGTCTCTTTTCTTTGTCTCCATTGCTTGTATTACAACATCCATTTGTATTCTTTTAGAGTTGAGGTCTGGGTTGTGTCGGCTACTTCAGTTGCGCTTATTGCACTTTCGGTATTCCAGGATGCAGATGTTGTTCCGTAGTGACAAATATTAGAAAACCACACAAATGACTTGATACCCAAAAAGCTAACCTTATTTCAGAAACCCGACCGAGAGCTTTTTCTTGATGTTATCCCGAACCTATAACATTATAAGCAAACCAGTCAAATTACAGAGGTCTTCTAAATTTGTGAAAAAATCTGTATGTTGTAGCTAAAATATCCAGTCAAATCACAAAATGCATGATTTCTGCCACTTGCTTGGAAGGACGTTTTCGTCATTTACTAATACTAATAAAAGAATCGCAATTACTAAGATCTGGCTTTTGATTAACTCGCATCGGGACTTACACAAGAAGTAGCAAAATTTCGCACAACTAGAGAAGGTTAAAAATGAGAGCTTATCAGCTAATGTTTGCCTATAATTCAACAGACGGATTAGCTAGGCTAGCTATACTATCTGTTTTAGGTGATTTTATTTTATTTTTTTTTGCTCAGAATCTATATTTTTTTTTATGACAACGATAACATTTATATAACATAATCTACTCTACAGGGTGGAGAACTTAAAGAGGTTGAGGTTAAAATCTGATTGACTTGCTCTAATTTGCAACTTTCTTGGCCTGTTGTACAGGGTGATTGGATTGGAACTTGGAAGATTTTTTTTTTAAAAAAAAAAAAATCACCTGAACCCGACAAGATCTATAGATATGGAACTTGGTCAGTACAGCTGGGGTTATATATAATTCCCCTCAAAAAGAAGGGAAACAAAAAAAAAAAGAAAAAAAAAAGAAGTAAACTAGTCCTGTTTAAAACAGAAGCCCTCTTGGAGTTAGCCATGGGCTTACAGAATCTACATAGAAAAAATCAATCATCATACAGTCACACTCTGCGCCGGTGTCCATATTATGTCTCGGCCAGATTTTGGCAGGAACCCATCAATAATTTGTTGAATTGCTGGGGATTTTCTCTCTTTCATAACAACACATTTGGAGGACTGCAGGCTACATCGACCTCCGACCAGAGGAGAGAAAAGGAAAGAATATGCGTCAGACGATGATGCAGCAGCTTAGGTTATGGTCCTCAATCAGTTGGAATGTTTGTATACGTTGATGGATTAGTAGAACTAATGGAGTGACTTCAGTTGTTGTCTTGGGAAGGATCTTTGGTATTTTCAAGCAGTTAAATCTTTCTCTGCTTGACCAGACTGAATGAAACAACCACGCATCTGCATTTGACAGCTTGGGAATTCAGCACGTGAAACCGAATAGATACGTAGATTATATCCTGTTAGACCCAAAAGAACATTAAATTCGTCAAATATCCAAAAATAAAATAAAATCCTGACAACTAAGACGTTGTTTGAAAATTTTCATCGACACATCTTTTAATCACCATTTTATCTTACATAAATCGCATTCTTATAATATATTTTTGTATAAAAACTTCAAAAGTTTACGATCCAAACAAGTCCTAAAGATGGTATTAAATGTGGGATTGCATCCATAGATGCAAATCAAGCAAGGATTGTAAAGGGAAAGCTTTGATTAGGTTCTTATTTCAAGTTGATAGGCCTTTTTCCCCTTTCCGTGATGGCCTCTTATCATAACTTATTTTTAGGTGGTCTTATCCTTCTTTTGCGAAGGCCTCATAGATTCAGGAACCCTCTTACGGTAAAACGACACTTTTTCAACCCCTACCTGCAATACTGGCTCGATGTGTTTGGTGATTAGTACCACACAAAAGAGTGAAGCAATTGACTGTGGTCTGAAACTTCCCCAAGATGTTGACTCTAAATTCTACAAGGTAGGTTTAGAAGAGAGCAATTGAACAATCGGGTCTTGATCCAATGGCCAAGAGAGATATTCTTTAAAACTCTCCCATGCATTATTGGATTAGAGGTTCAAATTCCGCCTAGTGCAACACAAGAAATCACGGGGCTTCCTTGTTCTTAAAGAAAAAAAGAATGCAGAGAGTGCAATAGGATTCTCCAACCGAGTAAGTTAGTGTAAAAGTAGAATAAATGGTTGCTGTCGCCCCAAAAACAGAAAAAGCAAAAGAGAGTGATAGGCTCTTTCTACTGCTGACATCCGTTTCCAGATCATAATCACATTAGCAAGAAGGAAACGAAAGTAATTTACGTAATAATGGAGTAAATGAAATGTGACTTCAAGACTACTGGCTAGTGGGAAGTCATACTGGTCGAGCAGTGACCAGATACATAATCGAAAGTCCGTTGCCGTGAAGCTTTACTCAAAAGTAACAGCTAATCCAAAATTGAAGCGTATTCATTAAGGTGGGTAAAGCAAAAGAAGACAAGAACCGATTTGATTTAGACTCAAGTGATTCTCCCAGGAGTCGACCCACTCCCACCAAACCAATTGGCATTTCACAACTTTTTTAGCCTTTGATCCAATAACAAGCGAACAACAATGGCAATGGCATATAAAAATCCTTTCCGCTTTAGCCATACTTGAATTGAACCATCATGACTGACGACCGTGAACTATGTTATACACAAATTAATCCCCCTTATTTTGTATTATTAGAACATACACATTCTAACACGAAAAGCATGTCTGAAACATTGGTTACCTAATAATTGATCAGCTTTCAGCAGGCAAAAGCGTAACGTATGATATTGAGACTTGCTAAGCTTACCAAACAGAGGAGTACATACAACAGCAGTTTTGCAGTGATGTGTACTCTTCTTTTGAACAATATATAATTGCACGCAGATCCGGTTCCTTATCACGACTCGAGCCAAAAACTATTATAGATCTTGGAAGAATTTGTTGCAAATAAAGGAGTATTTCAAAAGATCTTGTCCCGCGTTGAAAAATCAAATAGACTTCTCGTCATCTTATAATGCTTAGTTTTTATTTGGATTTGTATTAAATTGGTAACTAGCGTGGGACCTTTCTGGCAACTCTCTTCTTCTTCTTCTTCCACTCTCTGTTGGATTTACGCAACATTTGCTAGTTCTGATCCTTTTTATTTATAACAAGAAGAAGGTTTGTTCAATGCTAGAGAAACATTTCAACCTCGTGAAATAGTTTATAGAACAGTGCTATTAAACACGACTCAAGTTTCATTTTTATTAGCTTTAGTTAACATTGTTTTGGCGGCTCCTCCTACGGAAGTTACCAAAGTAAAAGAAACAACAAATGTAACTGTGGTCTAATCTACTCTTCTTGGCCTGCACTTTTATTTGTTGTTGGTCCACCAGAATACCTTCTAAGCTACTGTTGCATTTGATCATCGTATTAATTTGAAGTTGTAGGGGTGATCTGCTCATTGTCATTTGTCAAGCATATACCCAAGCTACAGCCTGCAAACAAAGCAAATGTCGATCTATATTCAGCAACTCCGAGCCTTTAATCGCATAGTGGTATGTGTCAACAAGTGCAGTACAAGGGTACAGATTTACCGCCTGAATACATGCCCTTATAGTAAACTGTAGTAAAAGCTTTACGCTATTGTCTCCTAGCATTTAGAAGTAGTCGCTTTTTTGTTCAGCTGTATTGGACAACGAATTCTTTTCTTTCCTGGGCACGAACAATTTATTATTCTCGTCATTGATTTAGTCGATTGACTGGGCTTTGACAAGATTGATGGACCGCATCGTAGAGTATTATGGGCATAAGAAAATAGATGAACACGGGGCATAACGATTCTGTTTATAGCACCGAAGTGAAAATCATGGTAACGAACTAATACATATTCAGCAGGCGATAGCAAATTTTTAGCTTCAAACTTGTTTTTGTTTTATTTTATTTTTGGGGTGCGTCTAAACTACCAGAAAATCTACTGAATGATTTCCCTTCACTTTTTTTTTTTTTGGTACGAAATCTGAATCCAAATGGGATGATTTTGACGAGGGAAGCAACTTCATATGTTATTATTTTTTTTACTTTTTTTGAGTTAATTACACTAAACCCTCCTAAACTTTATCTTTAGTTGTGTTTTGTCCCTTTAAACTCATTAAATAATTAATTTGCCCCCTATTTGACATCTTAAGACAAAAGTGTCCTACTAGAAAATTCTGTTTTATGTCCCGTGTTCATCTTAAAAACTGATATCAGTAAATTCATTTCCACTACTAGAAAATTCAAGACAAACTATATAGCTTAAAAACTGATATATACCTATTGTAATCGAAAAAGTGTATATTACTAGCAATTTAACTATTAAAAAATATATTAGCAAACTAGAACTTTGAATTGCTTAATTTTTAAAAGTATATCCAAACAATTAAGAAATTAATATTTTTTATTTACTTTTTTTTTATTTATAGTTGATTAAACACTATGTTATTACGATATGAATTTGTTAATGTCGTTATTATAAATTAATTTATTCAATAATCTAGGCATACTGATTTAAATAATATATAAAGTAGTCCGTGTGCATGGATAATACACATTTTGTTATACATAGATTTTATGATAATTATTACTTTCAATAAAAAAAAAAAGTACAATAGATAGAAATAAATAAAGAATAAGTTTAATAAGATTAAAATTAATATATAAATAATAATAGCAAAGGGAATAAATGTAATTGATCACGCGAGAGAATGGCGAAAAAAAAAATGGATGAATAAAAAAAAAAAAGACTGGTTATGGATGCATAGAGTAGGTTTAATACCCTTTATTACACCTAACCATTACACCCTCTCCCATAGTGGGGGTATAGTGGGAGTTTTAATAATTACGATGCATATCATGACCTTTAGACTGGCTGTGTGATCTCATTTGACAATTTTAAAACTTGAAATTTTATGGAATATGCATCGTAAATTATTAAAATAAATATGTAATTTGATCGTGAGTTCATATTATTATACTCTGTAGAGTATAATATGTAATGAGAGCAATGGTGCAATGAAATATCATAAAGTGATTATGTGACATATGCATTACGCTCTATTAAATATATTCGATCGTGGATGCGGTAAACGGTACTTACAATGCCAGGCACAGTCAATTCCCAGGGAAATTCCATAATTAAATTAGTTCATAGCACGCGTTTATTATCTCTATCCAGATCGAAACACAATCCAAACACTTAATGCTTTGAGAATTAAATACCGGCTCTTTAATAACGTCATGTTTTATCACAGCTCACAATTAAGCAAGCACTAGAGAAAATCCCATTAATTGCTTGTAACATGTTATTGATTGCAGTGGGCGTTCAATACACATTAGTGCCGTTTAATTGAGGCCGGATACGAAACCAATTAAAGACGACCATGCATGAATTTAGTAGATCCAAAATAGCGAGGCAGAGCCAATTAAGCCCACCCAAGTTGTTTCCCCCCCTTAAAATTTATTTTTCCCAGGATTTTTCATTCATCTGATCATAGCTTCCCCCTTCATGCTATAATTTACCCGGAATTGAAGTTGAGAGGCTGATCAGCACGTGGGGACTCAAAAAAAATTCCTGATTTCTGAGTATGATATTATGATCACTATCTGATTTTTTTTTTTTTTCTCCTTTTTGGGTGCATTGGGAACCAAGCATCTCAGGAAGACACTACCGATTACAGCAAACGAATGTTTTTAGCACTTAAGTAACTCATATAAGTGGGTGCTTTCGAGAAACAAAAAATGTTTGGACGAAACCACTAAAGGCAAGTTTTTTTTTTTCTGAAGCTGCGTTGTACTATTTCAGTTCATTGGGGAAATAGGAGGGATATCTTGAGATTGCTGAAAGGAAGCAAGAACTTGAGAAGTTTTGCTGAAACTCATGTGGTTCGAAATTGTGCAAATGCATGCTTCTTCTAAAACGCATGGCACGCATATGGCAGCAGAAACGGCGGACCAAGATTTTCACGGTGACGCGTCTGATCAGTAATCAGCAGTATTTTTTATGCATGGTACAGCTGGTACTCCTCTCCTATTTTAACTTACTCATATTATATTATGGATTAAAGAAATCAGAAGGGTAGGGTCCGTAGACAAAAGTCATGGCGTGGTCATTCATTAACTAGATTGGAAATGATCCGTGCGTATCTACGATCTGATCATCTGGAGCTCGTATACATGAATCATGAGTCGACACACGAGACCTCCAAAACCGTCCCGATCATCAACAGCTGGCATTTGTCTTTATACGTGGCACGACCATGGGACTTAGGTTTCATTTGATAAATTGAATCCGAATTCTAAAGTCTGAATACTGAAACAATTAGTTTGTTGAATTTTAAATATTAAAAAAATTTATGGATGTTTGAATTTTAATATTAAACTTATTTATACTGTTTGATAAATATTTATAACCAAACACTTCATTAGTTAAATTTGATAATTTTGCCCTTATATCTTTTCATCCAAAAAAGAAATAGAACCTATGATTTAATTAGGTAAAAATGTTAGGTATGAAAATAACATTAATATTTATGTTTAAATCAAATTAATATAAAAGATGAATTATATTATATGAGGAGTATGAAAAATAAGTGAAAGTCATTCAAAAGGGAGAAAAGAAAAATAGAAAATCATTGATAGAGAATATTAGCTTGTTTAATTATATAAGAATTTTGAACATAATTAATAAACAATGGTAGATTTGGTAGATAATATAAAGTAGTTGAAGTAATCCTATTGATTCTTATCAGAATTAAGCATTCAGTTATGATTATTGTGCTGAAAAAATACACACAAGTTCAACAAATGGATTTTCATTTATCAAACACTCAAAACATCTGAATGTTTGAAAAATTTCAGATTCAACACTTTTTTATGTTCTCAAACGGACCATTAGTCAAATGCAAGAAGAATTATTACATTTTTATTGATGCAATAGCAATTAGTATTAGAATTGTTACTACTACTAAGCGTCCTCTTCTTCTTCCTCTTTTCTTTAATCAAAAGCGTGCATGCCCAATCATCAATTGTTTTAAGCGACGAGCCCGAGCATGAAACTTGGTGGGAACGGACAAATGCAGCTGGATGATGAATGCCAGTTAGACGGATGAGTTGGAACAGTCGATGAGGTAAAAACAGTGGGATGAGATTCCGGTTGTCCCTTGACAAGTCCAACTGTCAGAGGAGTAAGGAGGAGAGGAGACTTAAAAATACCACAGTTGTGTTGAGCAGATAGGGCATAAATAAATTAAGCAGGCAGCAAATTGCGCTGGGCGTGGACTGTGATTGATTCTTGAGTCCACGTGAATGAGGCAACCGCGAAAGCTGCTTCTTGGATTCGCTTGTGTTCAAAACTCACAAAATTAGGTGGGGCGGGTAGTTATTTGCAAAATTAACCGGAATACTGGCTCCATTTGGTTATCATAATTTGTTAAAATGATTTTAAATATTATTATACTTGCATCAGAAGCCGAGTTTTTTTTTTTTTTTTTTGCCCTTCTGTCCTCCTTTCTTTCTTTTAAATGCTAAGGAAAGATAACTGTTTTGTTTTTCCTTTTTGCCCTCCTCATTAGATACTACAACATCCATGTCTTGCTTAACCAAAAAAAAAAAAAAAAAAAAAAGTGTCCACGTTTGATGCTAAATTGAAAACCGAGTCCCCCACAACCCCCAACCCCCCGGGGGGTTAACCGTTAAGCAACGTAGCTGTTTTTCTTGCCCCTTTATTCCCTCCGTATTCTCGAGGAATTAAATTTGTGGGTTTCTGTTTTGCTTTGAGGCCCAATGCTACGACGCAGGTGGTGTAAAGCAATCTTGAACCCTCAAGTCCCAACTGCCTGGGCAATGTCCAAACCCATGACTGTCATCCCTGTAGTGGCCTGTAGCGTATTACGCGGTAGGTTGCTGCTCCTAGGTGCCCGAACCAGAATATGTTGTCTATGTACATTTAGGCCCAAATGATCCGTGGGGGATGCGGCAGCTTGCATCCAGATCCCACGATTTGAAAACAATCCCCCGTTTGTTACTCAGCACAAAAAGCTGCAGTCAGGCCCAATTTCAAGATTCCTATTTTTGCTGCCGAAACAGGCACACAAGTAGGGGCACCAATTTTCAGACACGTAGTACTTTCTGTGATGTGATGTATGTGAGATTAAAAAAAAAGGTTAAAAATATGAAAAGATGGGTTGAAAAATGTGTTTACGATGCAAGCGAAATAATATTTGGGATAAGTTGACTATCCAAACATAAATCTAACACGAAATTATTGGATTTGGATTGATCCTTCGTGGGTTCGAGTCAGAATCGGGGTCGAACCAGATGAACCTAAAACCAAAAAATGTCGAATTCGGATTACCCATAGAATAACTCGTTTATGGATTAAAAAGAATTTAATAAATATAAAAATATTTCATCTAACTAAACTATGTTATTTTTTTTCCCAAAGGCTTTAATCAATTAATTCTAAATGAATTTGTTTAACCTGTGTGAAGTCGAAATTATTATATTTGAACAAATAATATATTATATTATTTTCTACTTTTATAGCATCTTAATTTATTTTAGATCTAATTTGAGATAAAACGCTTTTACAAATGTTTTAATTTATTTTAGATTTGATTTATCGAGATTTTTATTATTTGATTATGTAATTATTCTTATAAGAAATTGATCATGCTAAAAACTACAATGGTTAATTAGTAAATTGAAATTATGTTTTATGTTATGCAGGTGACCCATCAACCCGAAAACCTTAGGTTTGGGTCAAATGTCCTGACTCGTTGCGATTTGACGGATTGTTTTCGAGTCAGCAAGCTTCCTGTTTGTATCGGGATCTCAATCCGACACGCGCAACCCATTTCTGACCCGATTACCACTCCTACAAAAGGCTTTTCACTTTTTCCCTGCCAGCTGCAATAAATTGCTCAATTTGTTCTTCAGTACCGTACGATTGAAGGTATGGTTAAAAGCAAAGTTCGTGTGGTAAAATGGTTCAGTGTAGTACTTACCTGCCTTAGTCTTTGTTGAAAATGAAAGAAAAGGCCAAAAAAAAAAAAAAATTTTTGCCATGGCCCTTCCCAAAACTCGTAAATCTAACCCAAATAAAAAAAAACTTGTAAATCTAATTTTGACAAGATAAAACGCCTCATTAGTTAACGAATTTGATAGGAATGGGTTTATAGCCTCTATGAGTGATATCCAAAAAATTAATCATATTCACCCCCTCTTTTACTACCATTAAATTTCTGTACACAAAATCATTGACTGTTTACAAAATTTTGTTAATCTATACGTCGTAAAATTGCTTTAGAAGTAGTCAATTGCCCTAGCCAATCGATTAACTAGATTATGGCCAATTGCTTTAGAAATAGTTATATTGTGTTTGGATTGCATTTTTCATGCGAAAGTTACTGTAGCTATTTGATGTATGCGAGGGAAAAAGGTAATAGAAAAATGTGATTATGGAAAGCGACGTAATTTTTCGACGGAAAACAACAATCCAAACAAAGTTATGCATAAAATCTGCACAAAATGAAAATTTGATAATCATAAGAGCAGTCTAATGTAAATTTATAGTACTAGTGTTAATTTGGAATACATGGAGTGAATATTTGTTTTTTCAGTTCGATAGTTGTACTAATTGATTTTGGAATACAACTCGAAAAGAACCACGCTTGACACTGTACCACTATATATGTCAGTGTTTGTACGTGAAATACGTCGGTTGAATGTCTCCATTAATAAATTAATTAATTAACGACCACAGCAAAGTCTCCAAGTTTTAGGCGTATAAAAGCATTACAAGAGTAATAGATTGGCGGGAGTCTAGTTTGTTTAATTCTCAAATCTGAAATTTTCAGTGGGCGGCCAGTTTGCCCAAAGTTGTCCGCCCGATATAGAGGTTGCGAAACGGAAGAACATTTTACTCCCACTTCACACTAAACTCAAATTTATTTCCCAAATTGCCCTCTCACACAGAACACCCACTCCCCTGTCTCGTTTCACGCACCTTTTCACATCGTGTTCTCTCTCATCATCTTCTTCGTTTCTCTCTCCTCACACTCTCGATGGAGAACCAGAGCCAAAGACGCCATGAACAATTACCATCAAGTTCAGCAGCGAGGAGAAGCTTGAAGAGAAAGCTTGACGAGGATTTCGAGGACGATCGTAAGATCGAAGCTCTCTCCCCTCCCGACGCTCACCAAGATCTCGTCCGTGAGGTTCGCACTCAAGTGCAGATTCTGGACTCTACTTTCTCTTCGATCGAGGCAGATCGAGCCTCCTCGAAGCGCGCCATTCAGATTCTCTCTGAACTCGCCAAGAACGGTAGCGCCGAACCTGCTGATTTCTTGATTTTCATTTCATTTCGTTCTTGTTTAAACATGATTACTGAAAGTTTTGGCTTTTAGGTTAAGATTTCTTGTTCGTTTGATTCGTTTGCGTATTGATCTTTGAGGATTTGTGTTGCTACAGAGGAGATTGTTAACGTGATTGTGGATTGTGGAGCGGTTCCGGCGTTGGTGCGGCATCTCCAGGCGCCGCCGCCGCCAGTGAGAGAGGGAGACAGTGCACCGAGACCTTACGAGCATGAAGTCGAGAAAGGAAGTGCATTCACTCTCGGTCTTCTTGCTATTAAAGTAGGTGCAGAACTTTTGCTCTTCATTTATAGTCGGCTATGCTTGTATTTTCCTTGTGCAATCAGTATGTAATCTGTCTTTTTACACGTAGAAAAATTAATTACAGCAGCACTAAAATTTTTAGGGAACTAAGTAAGCGTAAGCTTTATATAATAGGAGATTTTGTAATTGGTAGTTGAACGCAGTAAAACTTATGTCCAGCATCTGAGATTTTCTAACCTTTTTTGGACTAGCTCTTTGGATGGTCCCAGAAATTTGATTGGTGTAATCTCCTTCACTATTTGTAGACTTTTTATGAGCTTACGTACAGTTTAACAAGAATTGGATTATGCATCGGTAACCAGCTCGCAGAATTTGGCATCTGAGTACAAAATCCTAGTAATAGTTTCACTTGTACTTAATCAAAGCAATGATGGTGAAATGGAAAGTCGCTCTAACTTGTATCAAAAGTTCCCAGTGACCAAGAATTATAATTTAAATTAACTAATTATCCACGGCAAATGGTTACATTTTGTAAGTATGAGGCATTTGCTTAATGCAATAGGCTCTATTATGGTAATTGTATTGCTATTTATCTGTTAAGATGCTTGTCATGTTCTTATTCTCTACATTATTTAAAATTAATGTTCAAGTCAAGAAACAACCCTACAAGATGAGACAAAACCATTAATTAAGAACACCTTTTGAGACATTCATAAACTTTGCAATTATTATTGCTATTATTTTTTTATGCCTTTTTAATGAATTTGCTGCTCAATGTTGCTTTAATTTACAGCCAGAGCATCAACAACTCATTGTAGATGCTGGAGCCCTGCCTCATCTTGTGGACCTTTTAAAGAGACACAGAAGTGGTCAAAACTCTAGGGCAGTCAATGGTGTTATTCGGAGGGCAGCAGATGCAATCACTAATTTGGCTCATGAGAATAGCAGTATTAAAACTCGTGTTAGGTATTTCCTTTTTCAGTCGGAGATGCCTGTTTATTCTAGTATGTCATCCTGACTTAATACTTGTCAATCATATGGTTAGGATTGAGGGTGGTATCCCCCCTCTTGTCGAATTGCTCGAGTTCATTGACACAAAGGTGCAGAGAGCAGCTGCTGGAGCTCTGCGAACACTTGCATTTAAGAATGATGAGAACAAGAATCAGGTTGACGAATAGTCTGGTTTTTATAAATTTATCTTGGCAGTTTTTTTTTCTTTGCTTAAAGATTTATTTTGAATAATTGCAGATTGTGGAATGCAATGCTCTGCCCACACTTATTTTAATGCTTCGTTCTGAGGATGCTGCGATCCATTATGAAGCGGTTAGTTTCCCTGAAAAATTCATGGTTATATTGTGCTTCAAATTTGGTATCTCCAGATGTTGAAGTCATGCCTTAGCTGGCCACTATTGTTAAGATAGCAAATCAATGCCTTCTTCAGGTTGGTGTTATTGGGAATTTGGTTCATTCATCACCTAACATAAAGAAAGAAGTTCTTCTTGCTGGAGCTTTGCAACCTGTTATTGGATTACTTAGGTTAGTCATGATCTTTTTTTAGTCAGCATCATTAGCTTCTTTTTTACTTCTTGTTTTTATTTTAGAAGATTAAATTTCCTATCTGATTTTCAAGGCCATGGATGTTATCCTCTTCAAGGTTTCACTTTCTCACTCTCAGTGTCGTTGCTTTTGTTATATTTTGACTACAGTTCCTGCTGTTCAGAGAGCCAAAGAGAAGCTGCTTTGCTACTTGGGCAATTTGCTGCAACAGATTCAGATTGTAAGGTTGACAAAAGAATAAATTCCCTATATAGCTAGTAGATGTTCTATCAATTACTCTCTTTTACCACTCCTGGTTATTCTTTAGTTTAAGTTCATGTACGAGTTTGCAGGTTCACATTGTTCAGAGAGGTGCTGTGAGGCCATTGATCGACATGCTGCAATCTCCAGATCCTCAGTTACGGGAAATGTCAGCCTTTGCTCTGGGGAGGTTGGCACAGGTAGTTGTTGTTGAAGTTTGTCTTACTACTTGCTCCTTGGATGTTCCTTTTTCTCTGTAGTGTCTATAAGTTTAATAGTTTTCAATGGTTTTGCTAATTGATGTTTCCCTGCAGATTGTTTCCTCTTTTATATTAAGTTACCTGTTGTAGTTTCCTATTCATCCTTCAAATCAATGCGCATTACATGTCTTCTGTGGAATGGAGTCAGTTTTTGTGTGTTTCCTATGTCTGTATAATTTTGGTTGGTTATGTTATGACTACTCTTTTTTTTGCAATGATTGCTAGGTTGATGTCAACTTTTCTAAGAGTATTGTCCTTTGACTTCAAATATTTTATTTCATTTGTTTTGGGGTATTAGGATATGCACAACCAGGCTGGAATTGCTCATAGTGGTGGCATAATGCCATTACTGAAGCTTCTTGATTCAAAAAATGGATCTCTGCAACATAATGCTGCATTTGCACTTTATGGACTTGCAGATAATGAGGTATTTCGGACTTTCTATCAGCCCAGCTGAAATTTTGATTTGTTATTTGAATTGCTTCTTTTACTTTTTTTCACCTGCTAAGTTATGTTTACCACCCTTGTAGGACAATGTTGCAGATCTTATTAGGGTTGGAGGTGTTCAGAAACTTCAAGATGGAGAATTCATTGTGCAAGTCTGTACCAATTTTGCAATTTACCCACTAGATTTTCTCTCTTTCTGAACTGATTTTACAGTTATATAGCATGTCAGCTGAAAGATTTGAATTGGTTTTAACTTTCTTGCCTTCTGCTGACATAGAATTCTTTTAAATGCAGCCAACTAGAGATTGTGTAGCAAAAACGTTGAAGAGATTAGAGGAGAAGATCCATGGGCGAGTGAGTCCTTTTTGGTAGAGTCCACTTTAGATGTTGATGTCAATTTGAACAATCTAATTTCTGATTTTAGGTGTAAATGGAATTATTGATTACATTCAGAATTTTGGCTATCTATTGGCCAAGCCATTGAATGTCATTTACTTGCTGCAATGGATTTTCTAATTTAGAACAGCTTAATTTACAAAGTCAATGTTGTTGAGAGGTAACCTGAATAACACTATTATGTTTAGAACAATGGGGACAAGTTACTATTGATAGTTGGGAGTTTATTGCAAGCATTTTGGTCATGCTTTCATAGGAATTAGCATCTGCTTTATTTGTTGTTATGAATCTGCCCCTCTTGATTACTCCTGTTTTAATTGGTTATATATAACTCTGCAGGTATTGAGCCATTTGTTGTATTTGATGCGTGTTGGAGAGAAGGTTGTACAACGACGCATTGCTTTGGCCCTTGCCCATCTTTGTTCTCCAGATGATCAGAGAACAATTTTTATTGATAACAATGGTAATTATCTGTTCCAAAAGCTTTGTAAAATGGTTCATATAGACTTTTGAGAGTCCATTTTTATTCTTTTATATGCAGGTCTTGAGCTGCTTTTGGAGCTTCTTGAATCGACGAACTTCAAACACCAACGTGATGCCTCTGTTGCTCTGTACAAATTGGCTAGCAAAGCTAGCACACTTTCTCCTGTTGATGCTGCTCCTCCATCACCGATACCCCAGGTGAGTTGTGGTGGTTTATTTATCCCTGCCAGTTTCAGCTCATGGACTCACCAATAGCTCAATTGACATTGCTTAGCTTGTTGGAATTTCTGAAGGCTATATCTCTCCTGTGCTGTTTCTATGTCTCCTTGTGGTGATGGAAAAACCAGTGTCATTTCAGTAATTGATGTTTGTGTGTTATTAATATAAAATTCTGATGCCTCTATTGAACTGTCACAAAAAGAGGATCTACCAGTGGTGTTGATGAGGCCCTCTGGATTATCCCTTTCAATATTGATGAAACTGTTTTGTTTCAATATTGTATAAAGTTCTGTACAATCACTGAAGCACTAAAGTTCATGCTTATACCTTGTCATCGATTCTGAAAAGGATTTGATTTCCTATCTAATAGTGTGAAGTTGCAAACTCTAAATAGTTCACCATTCTGCCTGGGTGAGATTTGACAATTTAGCCAATCATGTTGTCATTTGTTGTTGCAGGTGTATTTGGGAGAGCAGTATGTAAATAATTCTACGTTGTCTGATGTCACATTCTTAATTGAAGGTAAGCTAACATGCTGTGCCTCTGGTGTTTTTTAAATATGTTCTTGTTAATCAGTTTTTCTGATTGCTGTTGTCTTCACTTGTTAGGGAAACGGTTTTATGCTCATAGAATTTGCTTGCTTGCTTCTTCTGATGCTTTCAGAGCGATGTTTGATGGTGGTTACCGGGTGAGTTTAATACTAGTTTGAAAATTTATTTGTTTTGCAATTTTGTTTGTTGAAATGCCGAAGTCATGCCCAAACCGTTTTAAATACAATGTTGAAACATATTCCTGTTGGTTGCTCAACAACGGCTCTTTTGGATGTCTGAGCATAGATTTGGTCATTGGAATCTGTGCAAGCTATCTAGATATGTATTGACACATGATTTGTCCTTCAGGTTGATTCGCTGAAAATTATTTTAACAGTGTTCTTAATGGTGTTGTAGGAGAGAGATGCCAAAGATATAGAGATTCCTAATATTAGATGGGATGTTTTTGAGTTGATGATGAGGTGTGTCTTTCTTTAGCAAAATTTTTCAACTTCTCTTTAAGTTGAAGGAAACTATGAATTTGCAAAATGCTATATATGCTTACATTCTCTGTTGCAGGTACATATACACTGGATCAGTCAATGTCAATTTGGATGTGGCACAGGATCTTCTGAGAGCTGCTGATCAGTATCTTCTGGAGGGCCTCAAACGATTATGTGAATATTCAATTGCTCAAGTAAGTTCAATTTACAAGAGGAATATCTCTCTTGGGCCTGTCATATATTAGGTCTGATGGTTTCTTCTTGTGTTTGGAAGGATATCTCGGTGGAAAATGTTTCTTTGATGTTTGAGCTATCAGAGGCATTCAATGCTATGTCATTACAGCATGCTTGTATACTGTTTATCCTCGAGAACTTTGACAAATTAAGTCTCATGCCATGGTATGGTACTATCGCCTCCTCTCTCTGACTCTTCCGGTAAAGAATGCTTGATAGATTTATTACCATAAAAAGTTAATTAAAAAAATTGATAGAAACTGAAAAGTGCTTGGTTCCTGCAAGTCTTACTTAGGAGTGTCTTCGAAGTGGTTGGCTTGAAGTTGTCACCACTTGGAGGTTTTGCTACTGGATTGCGTGTTGGGTCTTGAACTGATTGCATCATGCTCTGCTGTCAACGATAGACACTGCAAACTAATCAAAATGAAACTACAGAAAATAAGTGGCACAAAGGCCTTCACTATTGCCTTTTCAATCTATAAGCAAATGTTGATGCCTTATGGGTTTCAGGTTTTTTGAGCTGCAGGTATTCGCATCTGATCCAACGCATTTTACCAGAGACACGGCAGTACTTCTTAAAGGCGCTTATCCGGCCTACCCAAGCTGAATTACGGAGATAGATATTGGGCCAGTTTTGTTCTTTGACTTAGTTGTGTTGACAGAGAAAAAGAATGTACAGATGGAATAGGTGAAAGCAAACCATTGATTCTCTTGATCTGGATGCATCGGCATTTCATGGTTGAATGCAATCTCCAGAATTTGACTGATTCATTATCACTGCACAATTGGCAGTTGTGAAGTCTCTCAGATAGAAGTGCACAGCTGAGGGAAGCAGAGGAGCCTTCAAACAGAACTGTATTTGGTTAATGTGAAGAATGTACCTCGCACAAGCTGAACAGCCAAATGCATTTTGTACCTGAAAAAAGCTATATATATATATATTAAAAAAAAAGCAGAATGGTTTGGTAACTTCATGGGTGTTGTCTAATAAATTAACAACTGTGTGATTGACAAGCTGAATTGGCTCTTATTTTTAAATATTTAAATGTGAATACGATTTGCGAAAGGATTAGAAGGGCTAATTTCTTAGATTATATGTAAAAAAAAAAATATCGCACAAATGTATGTATGACAGGGAGGTTTTCTAAGCAAAGAATGAATTTTGCAGGGCTTTTTGATACTTGCTGAATTTTTTGTGTCAGTCGCAGCCGTCAGGGTGTGTCAGCCACAGCTGTGCATAGTCAGCACGGCTGCACAGCTGCGGCTGTCATACCTTGACGGCTGCAGCCCCTGTCGGATGACTTTGGGCGTAAAAAAAAATGGCTTTAGGGTTTAGGATTTTTGGGTTAGGGTTTTTGCTTTAATGTTTTAGAGTTGGGGTTTTAGGGTTTGGGGCTTTTGCTTTCAAGGCATACGAAGTCTGTTTTGCAAGTTGATAGCAAAAAATGACTAATTGTAGTATTTCAAATTAATAACAAAGTCAACGCTATTTTTTATTTAGTTTTATCTGTAAATCAGTAAAACATTATTAAATTATGACAAGGGTTTTTCCTTTTTTTTTTTTGTTTTTTGTATATACTTAAGCTAATCAATGTATTTATTTTTAAAAATACTCTGACTTCGGGGCTACTTTAATAGAAAATAAAAAAAAAATTCTACTGGACTTACATTTGGGAGTTATTCATGGACTAAGATTTAGCCTTCATAAGTGGGTAGAGTATAGTCGTGTTTAGATTTTAAATTTAATTACTTTAGTTTTGAGTTGGACTTACTCGTATATTTCATTTGGGCTTACATTCATTGTATTAGAATCACGTAAGCAATTTCTGTTTTGATCAGATGCCTTAGCCAAATGTCCAAAATTGTTATGGAACTCAGATTGGGTTAAAGAATATGGAGCTCTTTTTTGTTTTTATCTTTCCTTTGTTTTTCTTTTAATGTGTAGTTTTAGATATTTTATGTGTTTTAGGCATTCTTTAAATTTGTAAAAATTTTATTATGTTCTTATGCTTACTGATTTTCATATAAGTCCATAAATTATATTTATAATTTGTCCCCTAACATTTGCATAATTATGCCAGGGTCTCAACATTTGCAAAAAATGGATATAATTTCTCATTTTTTGAGTCCTGGCCTTTCTTTATGATGTTAATGTGTATTTTGGTGAATTAATTTTGACTTTTAAGGTATAATTAGGGGTTTAAGTAAATTTATTAAGTTTAGGATCTGATATAATTTAAGCCTACTTATGAAACTAGTATGAATACTCTTTTGTTTGTAGATTTGTAAATCACTTTGGTAGTCTAATTAGCCAAAATTTCCTTCCGTCACATGGGTTTTGTCAGCCTTTGGCAGTCGCATGACAAATGCTGGCAAAGGCTGACAAAGCCCTTTTTTTTTTTTTTTTTTTGACCGCTTGTCCCCAGCCGTGCTGACTGGACACGACTGGGGACAGGGTGATTTAAAAAAAAAATTTTGTGGGCCGCTTAGTGTACTGAAATTGTTGCAGAGGTTCTGCACAATTGATCCTGCTGCCATGTTGAGTATAGATTGAGAAATAGAAAGTGTCAGAGATACATTTGTGATGTTTTTTTTTTTTACATATATTCTAAGAAATTAGCCGATTAGAAGACAGCAGCATTAACTGACTTAGCCAAAGGAAAACCGAGGAAAATCAGAAATAGAGGGGACTGACAATCAGATTGCGGCCAAAGAGGATGTGAGAGCAATGCCTCGTACGTTGTAATCTTTATGGTTTATCTGTGAAAGCTATCATCGTTTGGCGCCAAAAAAAAAAAAAAATTGAAGAAGAACATTTGGATGGCGTTGTGGGAGGATTACATTAACGGTGATTTTGACCATGAGAGTGCAGTTTATGTTGATAGGATGAGATGAGTGTGATAGTTGTCATTGTCTCGTTTTTTTTCTACGGTCTCTATCTGATAAAATCCTACTCTCGTTTATGTTGTGCAGCCTTTATCGCTATTTATGTTGTTTAGTACCACTCTTTTTAATTTTCATTTTGTACCGATAAGCATATTAAAAGATGGGATGTAGCCAGTATAAATTGTTGAATTATCTTTCACCCCCTAATGAAAAGTTTAAGTTTCTGTAGCCGAAGAATTGCTAATCCCTTGTAACGTGTCCTTGGCCCTCACATAAGTCATTTTGTCATCTCCATTTAATCAAGAGCTGTAGGCCCAAACCATTTAGTATATCCTTATACTATATAAGAATGAGTTTAGAGCTTGAATTTCAACTGCAAAGGTGGGGTTTTTTTAGAAATGCGAGAGTGTTTGAAGTGCATTTAGAGTATTGAATGTGAATCATTATAACTAATTTAGTTTTGTTGTAATTACTTGGATGTCCTTTTAAACATTTAAAGCTAGGGGTAAGTTTGATATGTGACAGTGTTTGATATCTGCTTAAACATTGGGTACAACTGAATTCATCTTGTGTTTTAGTGAAATTACATAAAAGCCTTTCTAATCATTTAATTGTATTAATATCTAAATCTTTTAATTTCTTAAAGTCTTTCTCATCAGTTATTTGCAAAGTTATGATATATAGATGTTAAGACACAATTAATGTCAATTAGTAAAGAAGTCTGATTTCTCGACCGTTACCATAGTAACCCCCATCTATTCAAATTCATTTCATTTACTTATAGATTTTGTTCCACCACAATCATGCAACATATTGAATTCGGATGTTGCTATATTAGCTACTCCTCTTCCCCATTTTATAACACCTTTTTTAATAGGTATGTTTTCTTTAATCAATCTACTTTTTTGTTGTAAAAAATCTGTACTATTGCAAGTTGTATGTGCAATAATTTTTCAGTATTTTAATTCAATTGTCCATGTTAGACAAGTTTGATAAGGAAGAGACCACACTTGTTAATTGTTATTTATGGTTTAAAATAAATTTATCATCATAAATTTTTCCATTTATAGATTGCTTCTACTTCTTTTGTTGTTTTAACTATTAGTTAGGCTAATTTTCAAATCGTTTGCTACTTTATTGACTATTCCATTTAGACAATTTTTCACTTGATCTGATTTGCCAATATGTTTAACTATCTACTTAAAACTATTTAGCTACAAATCTAAAGTATGTATCTTATTACTTTTAATTGTTTTTCTTGAATTGAGTGGATTAAGATGCTTTAGTACTTTTTTGAGGTAATTATTCCTCTAAATTAGCATGTTAGTTGTTGTATATCTTTGCAACTAATACAAAACTGATATTTCGTGATTGTAACCCTTATCGAGAAGGAGATGCTTTGTTATATGTTCTAAATCATATAATAAATTATAATTAATTGCTTGCTCAATGTGAAGACCTTGTGATGATATATGTCTTTGGAATCAATATAAATTCAAGAATTTGGCTTGCGAGAACCGAAATTCCACTAGCAATGATTTCTTCAAGTATGCTAATTGTTCAAATCTCACTTATATGACAAGATAATGTGGTGGATTTCCCTCAAATCAAGATCAAATTCAAACTAAATAACAAATTTTAATATCCCTAAAATGCACGAGCAGATATAAATAGGTCTTTTATTATAGTAGGTTAGATGCAAAGTAGTTAATCATATCTTATAATTATGTTTTATTGCATATTATATTTTTTAACTAAATATATAACTTATGATTTTTTTTATTTATAATATCACATCATAAAATTGTTATACTTCAATTTTTATACTAGAAAATGCCAAATAATAATTATTAACCATCTTTAATTATACGCACTAAACTCCCACGCGTTGCGTGGGCTTTTCCCCCTAGTAATTACAATAACTTTGTCTCAAACATTTGAGAAACTTGGGACTAGCTTTTGGTATTAATAGACATCAAAGAAATACAGAAGGGAAGAGAAAAACTCAAACCATTAGATTGTCGTCTACCATTCTGGCAGTGCGAATTAAATGCACTGCTCTACGTAAAACAGCACGTTCTGTACAGCACAAAAGAGAACTCTGGAAATAAACCGAATTTTCACACAAGAAGAATCATCACTACAGCTGCAAAAAACATGGTACTAGAGAAGAATATCTTCAAAGAAGCAAGGACGATCTAGAGCAACCCAAATTTTATTTACTAAAGAATGATCTTTCATATTGATAACCTTTGACTCGTGGCAGCAAATTCAAGCTGGTGTACTAGCATGAAACTGTCAAGAATGTTATATAGTTCCACACAATGAAAATCTTCATCTAGCAGCTGTAGCACAAGTCGAATCTTCGTTGTTTGGCCAACTGCCCTTTATTCCGCATGCCTGAATTGAGCGTTCGATCTGGACACCTCCACTACCTTCCATTTCCAACAGCGCACAGTACTTTCCGAAGGTATCACTGCTTACAAAAAGCTGAAAACCCACACCAAATAAAAACTTGATTTCCAACTTGTTCAACTCTAATGTGCTCACACCTCCAACTCTGGCATAATATGCATTATTGTAAAACCTGAATGTAACATCAAATCAGAAATTACCAAAGACAAATAAGCCAAAAGTAACAGGCGCAGGGAGATTAGTCTGGCAAAATTGGGATACTCCCTGTGTTGAAAAAAAAAAAAAAGCCAAAAGTACAGCGCAAGTTAAAAAATAACAGAGTTACAATATGCTCTGATGAAACAGTGAGAGGCAACGAGTTGTCCTCAATTGAAAGTCAAGTTCTCCAATTAAGAACGGAATTATAGCTTAATAACACTCCTTTTCAATGGATTGTCTTGCTTTCCAATCCGTTGTG
Source organism: Coffea arabica (assembly GCF_036785885.1). Lineage (NCBI taxonomy): Eukaryota > Viridiplantae > Streptophyta > Magnoliopsida > Gentianales > Rubiaceae > Coffea > Coffea arabica. Next base: position 57,636,350 of record NC_092311.1, on the reverse strand, counting down.
AAAATAATGGACAAAAACCACAGACCATTCCTTTCAATATCTACAAGGAAAAAAGTAGTAATGGCACCCCATGCTCCACTATCCCCCAACATTTTGATAAGATTTGGTGGGCTCCAGAAGTCTTTCAACTCTTTCTGAAATCTCACGCTTAGAGAGTCAAAGCCATTTAATTTCAAAGCAGATCAATTTCGTTTCTAGGAAGCAAACAGATAGGTAGAATATATCGGAAACTGCTTACATTATGAGTTTGAGTAAACTTACGCATCATCAATATATTTTGCTGCCACCATGACACTGGTGATGAGAAGGCGGTGAACATTAAGAGAAGTTACAACAGCATTGGTGCGCTTAATAAATCTCTCCACATAAATATATGCAACAATGAAGCAGGAAGGGCTGCAGCATGAGTACTTAAAAATTCGTTCAATGTATAGTCCAATGCCTAAAGAGGGTGCTTTTGAACCGTGAAATATCGTAATAACGTCTTTAGTTTGTGTAGTCTCAAGAAACCTTTCATTCTTCTCAACAGACCTCTCAAGAAGCGAGGACAGATATGATAGCAGTCGGGGTTTTCCTGTACTTCCCTTCCCAGATTCTCCGAGCCCCAGTCTTAAGTAAGTCTCGGAACACGCATTCTCAGTTTTAAGAGCCAATGTTTCCATGACCAGAGAGAAACACTGCAACAAAATGACACTAATGAATGCGAGTTCTAAATATAACACACTACTTCATGGAGAAAGGAGAGAATTATGAAATGTTTTCAATATATAACTGGAAGTGGATCTAGTTCATGTTCATATTCAAAACTGCATTTTCAAACAGCATATCAAGCCGGATGGATGCAGAAAATGACTTTCAGCATGAAAGAAATCATTTTTTGGTCATGGGGTAAATCACCTCATGCAAACATCAAACGATGATTCTGAATTCCAAAATATTGGATTGTAGGCACACAGCAGACTCCAGAAACTAGTCAACGCAAGACCACTTGTACTCCTAAAATTCCAGAATGGAAGTTTAAATAAGACACCCAAATCAACTTTGTTACAAGCAAAAGCTCCCGAAAATCTAGAAACTCAATTCATATCACCCAATTTGTTGAAGATACATATTACAAATGATCCAAAAACAAGTAGTTCTAGGTCAGGAGACCATTCTACTATAATCCATTTTATCATTTCTTTCTTTTCCAAATGTTATATCTACCAAATATAGAGTTATGGCTCCATTGATCACCATAACGGAGTACACTAGGATTTCTTCCTCAGGAAATAACCTATTTTGTCTTTTCTTTCCTTTTCCCACAATCCACGTTTATGTAGAATTCTGGCTAACCATGTACCACTCCTTTAATCATAGGAATCAAGCACAAGGACTGCATGTGGACCTAACAACTAGATAAACCAACGAACAAAAGGAGGCATTTTCAATGAAAAAGAAAGATAAAAACACCAGCAATTTTGTTAGAGCGAATAAATCAGACTGAAAGTTAACAGCAACGACACCATAAACTCTCACTTCTGTAGAACAGATATCAGTGTGCGAGCAAAATCGTTTATGAAGTTTTCCTGTCAAAATAGCAAAAGTTTGAATGAGCTAAAACATGTGATTGGGTTAAAATATTACGGACACCATCCCATTTTACTGAACCTCCATTAATTCTCAATGCCCAGGAAAAGAGAACAAAGTTTTTCTTACACTCTGTCATGGCAATAGTCTTAAATTCGCTGCTACTTTTATCTCAGAATGCTGCCAGTCAAAAACACACACACGCACTCAACCGCTCTCACATAAACTACAAAAGAACAGGACAACCTTCCTAAAACTTTGAACAAGTTTAAACAGAGGTTTAAAGGAATCATATTAATTTATGATTATATAGGAGTACGGGAAATTCTAAACTTTCCCCTTCGTTACCATCTGTTGACTTCTACCAGGTTTCCCATTCTGGATGCGCTTTAAAGTATTCTTGAAATTTTTCTACCAGGTTTCGCATCTGACTCCTTGCCAGAAATTCTTCACAAACACCATCCGGATAAACAACTTAGCAAGAAATGTAGAGTCTTTATTAACTCTACAGCCTCCAGGGTGGAGTAGTAAAGAAGCAAATCTAACCGGCCAATGGAAGAGATAAAGCAAAGCTCGCAAGAACATTTAAATAAAAAAAAAAAAAGAGGCCCATTAACAAATAGCGCTCCCCAAGATGACCCGCATTAACCGTCAAAGAAACCCCATTCAATATGAAGAAATTAAAACAATTCCAAACGCATATGGTGTGAAGAATGAGAGTAGCTCACACAAATTTTGGAGAGATCTGATATCTGAATCTTCAGTTCAATCTTCCACTACGTGAGGAGAGCACCATTCACGATGATGACAGGAAACAGATACTCGAGTCACAGCATTAGGAAAAGAGACAGAGACAGGGAAACAGAAGAGAATAAGCAGCTCTCTCTGTTTCCTGTCTCTGAGAGAGGAAGGTACTATACCCGCTGGAGCACAACCCCACTTTTTTGGTCTCTACATGGTTTTTTTATATGCAGGGCAAAGGCTTAAAAAGGAGGATTGATTATTCAATGAACACGCAAGTGATACACCTACAGTAATATTTCTTTCTTTTCTTCCTCTGTTTCCTTTTCTCCTTTTCTTTCTTTTTTCTGTTCTCTACTTCCGAGTTGGTTGTCTTTTAGGTAGCTTCACATGGAAAATTAAACTTCTCTCTCTCAACTCCCCAGATCCCATTAAAATTTTATTGCAAAGGTAAAAACTACTGTTGAAAACCCCATCTACAATCAAAACTTGGATCCGGTTTTTTCAACCCATTTCGGCTCTCTCATCATCTCTCTCTCTCTGTAATGTTTATGGAAGCAAAGCTGTCGGTGGTTTTCTTTTCCTTTTTTTTTTTGTCCAACTACTACCAGTATTTGTGTCGTAATCGGCTTCATTGCTACTGTTTTGCAGTGTTAGCAGCAGAAAACCATTTCCAGGCGTGGGCGTGGGCGTGGGCGTGGGCGTGTTGCGTTGCTCTCATCCCTACGTCATTTTCTACTCTCTTTTTACACAATTTGATTTGTTCTGAAATTTGATCACCGACAAGTATTAAAGCTAAAGAGTGGGATTCCATCTAAACATGAAAAAAGACATATGCGATTATTGTTTTCAACTGCAAACACACATTTTAGTACTGCGAGAACGGAACTAAAAGAGGGTTTTGTATTTTGCCTCTCCGACAATAACCCGTCAAACCACAATTTACAGTGCATTACAAGATTTCTGGAAGCAGCTTCCAGTTTAACCTTAAACAGCTCATTGAGACGGAGAAGGTGTCGAGTACTGAGGCCGTTTTCTTGCATGACAACGCTCAACGTTTTTGCCTCAACATAATTTTTTTTTTCCCCCCCTATTTAACACTTCAACAACTATATCATAACAAATATTTACTGGGCATTAGTTGGACAGAACCTTATAATCCTTGTCCCCCACAAAATTTGATAAATGGACTGATACCTACCGCAACGTATATGATTTGGAGGGGTCTCAATTGATTGTTGCAATTTTGGAGGTGCTGAAAATCACGCTTTCAATTTCCATCACGGTTTTATTTTATGCCGCGAAATAAGCCCCAGACAGTAGTGGGTCACTTGTCCAAACCCAAATCATTGACAACCAGAAATCTTTTTCCTTTTTTTTTTTTGTTTTTTGGGAATAAACTAATTGGGGTTGATTAGATTCCCATTTCGTCCACATCAACCCACCCGGTTACAATCTAAAGTACTACTAGCACTACCGTACAAAATACAGCTACGCTTCCATCATGTTCTTTTTTTTTTTTTTTTTTAATATAAAAAAAAAAACGGTGCTCATGAGTGGGGATGCAATTTAAGAACTCGGGCTTGTCTTTAATTAATTAATGGGCTCACAGCGAACAGATCATGGGCCTAGACAAAATCTCTCAAACTTTTATCAACGGGGTAGACGAGGTGCTGCAGTCCATCACCAGCCCACCTATGTGCCTCCAACTCAACTGGCTGTCGAATATTTTTTGCTTGATCGATCATAATTGGAGAGAAAAAGTTGGCGGCAGCGGCAGCGGCAGCGGCAGCGGGAGTGGAGGAGTTTTCAGTCAATTCAAGTGACCGAGGAGGAGGAGGAATATTTCTGTGGATGCGGAATTCGCACGCAGTCTCTCTCCCGGACCCCATTCCCCACACTAGTCTACTAAGTACCCACTGCTAGTAGTGTAGTATGAACCGTATAAATTACTGTATGACGTGGTGGTGGTGGCGGTGGTATAATAAATAGAGAATTTCAAGTAGAGGGAGTAATGGTTCGTCCATTTTCCCTCCAAAAAGTAGACAGAAAACGGATGCTGGTGGATGCTGGATGCTCCTCCCTTCCCTCTTCTTTTCTCGCTTCCTCTTCATTTTAATTTCTTCGTCGGCCCGCCGCCCACCATCTCATAATCAACTCCGCAGTATTAGGAAGATTATTCACTTTTTCTTCGCTCCGCATCTCCTCTTTCATTTTGATTTTCTAGGGTTTCCAACAACTCGCCACCACCATTTTTCGCAACCCCTGCAGTCCTTTTGTCCAATTCCTCCTGCCGGTACTACTTTTGTTTATCAGTTCTTTCCTTCTCCTTTATTTTCCCTTAAATTTATTGTGTTAATATCAGTATTATCTCTGCTATGAAGACGTTCCGTTGCTTTTTTTCATTTTCACTGGATCTACTGGAATTTGTTTAATCTGCTGTTACACCAAGCCTGCGGTAGCATATTTCTGCATCTATTTGCACTTAATGCGGGCGAAATGTAACTTTATTTCACATGTTTGTTTTCATTTTTATTTTTGCTGGAGTTGTCCGAATTGCAATTTTGTGTTTTTCGCCCCCTCGCATGGCAAGAGTTTGAGTAGAACATTCATAAATCATAATTCTCTGTCAATTCTGCAGCCGCATATGTAGCTTGACACGTTTGCATGACTTACTGATGATTTAAAGCTACTGCTTGGACAAATCTAGAAGAACTTTAAACTTATGGAACAATAACGTTGGCATTGATTAATGAATATGATACGGTGTTTAATCCCGGAATTAGATACATTACCTGCACGCATATTCTCTATTCTGATGTAAATTACTTCCTCGACATCTAAAGAAGCTTAAACTGATATACTGATGTCTTTATTAGCACTGATTCCTGCTTTGCGGCCCAAATGAAGGAGAGGAAGTTTGCTAAAACTTTTGAACCAAATTCTCAGAACCACACACGCACATAATAGTTAATAACTCGTCAGTGTTTTTATGCACTGCTTATTCTTAACTGATCTTAAAAAGCATTTTCTCTTTGTGACCATGGACTTTCTTTTTGTACTGTTAGTCATTTATTTTATATTCTGTATCCTGTATATAATTTCCCTTCCTGTCCTCCTTTTACCATGTGACATCAACACGATAACAAGAAGAATCAAGTTTTGTTAAAGTGGCTGGCTTTTGTTGTTCAGAGAAAAACATATTAGGGCATACTAGATGATTTGTTTTGGAGGTGTTGGGAAGTTTAAGCATTAGGAAATACTATATAGGTTATTTAAAGTGTTTTGAGATGACAAATCCAAGATATAACAACTGAAGTTGAACAGTTTTCTTAGCTTGAATTTCTTCAGTTTTAGGGAAAGTTTTGCTTTCCTGGCCTGTAATAGACTAACATCCACCTGGACTTTCTAGGGAAAATGTTTTGATGCTTTATTGGTTAGTGTTTGAGACAGGTGAGCTTACGGACACAAATTGATATGTGAAGAGAATGGTGGAGTAGATTCTCCAGACCACACTCTTTTAAAGCCAGTATTATTTTCTTTATGAATATAATTTAAAGTTTGGGTTGGCCTAATTGCTATCTTGGTTGCATCAGTGGCATTGTTGGTTGTGCACTTCCACTGTTCTGTTGGTTCTAACACTAAACCCTCTATTATTTGGCATAAGTTATAATGACCTTCCTGGTAACTTTTGATATTGAAATGGCCTCTTCAATCAAGTGTTGTATTCAATTGCTAATATTTATGTTTGAAGAGTAGTTTTTTGTCTTTTTCAGGTATTGCTGCTTTCTTATATTTTGTTTATATCAAGACTCTTCTTTTTGTAACAATTCAATTGTTTACAAGCTGACGTTGTGGCTGAACGTGTGTTTACAGGTTTTCTTACATGGATTCTAAAACTTTCTCTATGAAATTGTGGCCCCCTAGCCAAAGTACCAGGCTAATGCTTGTAGAAAGAATGACTAAGAATCTTAGCACTCCATCAGTTTTGTCCAGAAAGTATGGTCTTTTGAGTAAAGAGGAAGCTGAGGAGGATGCTAAGCAAATTGAAGTCGTTGCATTTGCTTCTGCAAGCCGGCACTTTGAGAAGGAGCCAGATGGAGATGGAAGTTCTGCTGTGCAGCTCTATGCTAAAGAATCCAGCAAGCTTATGCTGGATGTTATCAGAAGAGGACCCAGAACAAAGGAAGATGGAAATTTTATTGAGTCTGACAGAGTTAGAGTATCTCATGAAACAGTATTTGACATATCTGGAGGTCGTCGGGCATTTATTGATGCGAAAGAGGCTGAGGAGTTGTTGAAACCACTTAGGGATCTCCACAACAAATTTACCAAGATCTGTTTCAGCAATACAAGTTTTGGCTTGGACTCAGCACATGTTGCTGAGCCTATATTGTCATCTCTCAGAGACCAACTGACAGAAATAGACCTGTCAGATTTCATTGCTGGAAGGCCGGAGACAGAAGCCCTCGAAGTCATGACCATCTTCTCGTCTGCTCTGGAAGGGAGTAATCTCAGGTACCTCAACCTTTCAAATAACGCTTTGGGCGAAAAAGGTGTTAGGGCATTTGCTGGACTGCTAAAATCGCAGCATAATTTGGAGGAGCTCTATCTGATGAATGATGGTATTTCAGAGGAGGCTGCACGTGCAGTCTGTGAGCTAATTCCTTCAACTGATAGGCTTAGGGTTCTCCATTTTCATAATAACATGACAGGAGATGAGGGTGCCGTTGCTATTTCTGAACTTGTGAAGCATTCGCCTCTGCTGGAGGACTTCCGATGTTCGTCTGCAAGGGTAGGATCTGAAGGAGGGGTTGCCCTTGCAGAGGCTCTTGGATCATGTACCAGTTTAAAGAAGCTTGATTTGCGTGACAATATGTTTGGCGTGGAATCTGGAATTGCTTTAAGCAAGGTTTTGCGAAGATTTTCTGATCTCACTGAAATCTACCTTAGCTACTTAAATTTGGAAGATGAGGGGTCTCTAGCTCTTGCTAATGCTCTAACGGAATCTGTTCCATCATTAGAGGTTCTGGAGATGGCTGGAAATGATATTACTGCTGAAGCTGCTCCTGCTTTGGCTGCCTGTGTTGCTGCAAAGCAGTTTCTTACAAAATTAAACTTGGCTGAGAACGAGTTGAAGGATGAGGGTGCCATCCTTATTGCCAAGGCTTTGGAAGAGGGTCATGGACAGTTAAATGAAGTAGATTTGAGTACAAACTCAATCAGAAGGGCTGGAGCCCGGTGCTTAGCTCAAGCTGTTGTAAGCAAACCTGGATTCAAGTTGCTGAACATTAACGGTAATTTCATGTCTGACGAAGGGGTTGATGAGGTGAAGGAGGTATTTGAGAATTCTTCTTGTGTCCTGGGACCTTTGGATGATAACGATCCTGAAGGAGAAGACTATGATGAAGAGGCTGAAGAAGGTGATGATGATGAGGGTGAATTGGAATCTAAGCTCAAGGGCCTCGAAATTAAGCAGGAGGAGTAATATTTAGTACAAATCAGAAACGCATCCTTGATCTTCTTCCTTATCCAACTTTGTTATAGCCAATGTGCTTTAGTGGACTTTTGTATCGTGTATGTTAGTTCTCTCTTCTCTGTATATCTTGCTTCATTCATGAGTAGTCAGGGACTTGCAACTCGTAAAGTTTTTTTTTTACCGTGGCGTGCCATTAAATTCCACTACATTGGATCAAACTCATCAATTTTTTTTTTCCTTGAATGACCTTGCTATAATTTTGGGTTTTATTTCAATGAAAAGTTATTCTGGTTTTTTTGTCTTTATTTATCGGGGTTTAGCATTTGGATTCAATTTCTCTGCAGATGCTTGCAAGGCGGAATATTCAGCAACATTTAGATAAATGAATGACCATTGCCAAGTTTTATTTATTTATTCTTGTGAACGTGCTTATTTAGTCGTTCAGGAGTCTATTCATCTGCTCAGAGATCCCATTTATGTCGCTCGGTTAAGGTGAATAATTGATTTTTTTTTTATTTACTTAAAATCGTGGAATCTCTTGTCAATCGTCATAAGAGAGATAAGCACATTTCATTAGGTGAAATACACAAAACTAGCACCTAAATAATTTGTAAAATAGTCTGGTCCTGTTTGCTTTTGGGTGGATTCCCACTGAATTTGCCAAATTTATGGCCTCTTACACGATGTGGAAATATTTCTACCGAAAATTTGCCCCGTCAAGCAATCTGGAGGACGCTCAGAACTTAGAAATCAAATTACACGGCTACTGGTACTTTCAGTGAAGCTAGAATTTTGTCATCTATCTCGAACTTCATCTCTTTCTTGTCTCTGCCAATCTGCACGTACTCGTTAAACCGCTCCTTCAGGTCTTCTGGGAGATTTGTTGTACCCTTCCACCCCAGAATCTCCTTAGCAGCTCTTGGCTCCGCATAGAAATGCTGCAGAAGTACCATGAGCGGGAATTATAAACACACTATGTACAGCTAATTTTCTACTACAATGGACAGGACATACTTGTGCAAGTCATATACTATCATATTATATGCTTCGAGCAGTCAGGCACGATGCTCTGTAAGCTGGTAGGTAGTGAAGAAGGGAGTCATGCACAGCCTTACCATGTTGCGGAAGGGAAAAGCTTTCTTGGCATCAATTCCAACAGCTTTTGGATCATAATGCACTATCTCCACAGACAGGCCCGCAGCTTGCGCACATAGCCTCGCCATTCCATCCAGGGTCACTGCACGGTCACTGACACAGTTGAAGATGTTTCCGTTCGCAGCAGCTGCATTTTCAACCGCCAAAGTAAGCATTGATGACAAGTCCCGAACATGAGCAATATTGGTCAGCTGCATTCCAGAACCAGGAATCGGGACCGGCCTTCCTCGAACAATCCCTGTAATAAGTCAATACATGATGGATTCAGACACTGTAGTGATCGCCAGCCACAACAAGCATCCTGATGGATTCGGGCATAAATTTACTATGTTCCCCAGCACCATAAATTTACTAAAGTTATCATTATCAATACATGCTATTTAATTCCACCCGATAAAAAAAAAAAAAACCTTTTTCAGCAAGGAACAGGAATACAGCATTTGGCTACAAGAATCGAGAAAGCGAATTTACCACAAGGTGACTCAGGCAAGGAAATATTAGAAACTAATGGTCTCGACAAAGAATACACAGTCAGATTTCTATAAAACTTACGGTCGAAGAACCACTCTTCACAATCTTTGTTGTTGCCAGAACCGATCATGTACTGTGGACGGAAAACTGCCCAACTCTCAAAGATTTCTGAAATATATTTCTCCACTCCAACATGACCGGCATCAGCTTTAACAACGTCCTGTAACATCCAGAAGGATTCATTTTGAAAGCAAAATTATATTTGACGTGCAACATGAATGTGTTAGATATGCGCTATTGATAATACATACCCCTTCCACATGAGGAGGCTCATCTGTAGGCTTGTAAATACCTGCGCTGCTGATAAACAGAAACTGTTTTACACCAGAACTCTTGGCCCAATCTGCAACAGGCCTATTTTTCAAATAAAGAATCATTAGTACAGTAATATCTCGAGAAGCCAACAACAGATAAGAAAAGGTCACTAGTTACAACTTCCAAAAGAGAAAAATTGCACAAACCTCACAGCATCCAAGTCCTTGCCATTGTTATCCAATACTGCATCAAATGTAGCTCCCTCTGACACCTTCCCAATATCAGCAGGGTCACCCCAAACTGTCCGCCCATTAGCACTCACAATTTCCTGAATAAATCAGAATTTTCCATATAAGTTCCTGCCTTTTGATTTCGATTTTGTTATTATTGTTACTTCCTTTGAAACCGTCATCGGAAAGTTAAATAAGTACTGATTGACAAATTAAGCTGCTGCCCACTCCCAAAAATCCCAGCAAACCTGCTACTAATGAAATGATCGGAGCACAAAAGCGGGAAAACTGAAGTTGAGAAATGAAAGAGACAAAGGATGACAAATTTAACTGAGAATCGGTTGAAAGGCGGCTTCTTCATCTTGTCAGAGCTCTCTTCACCCACAGTTAAAACGGTGACCTCATGGCCGGAACCCAGAAGTTGTTTGGCGAAGTAGAAGCCAATGACTGCATGTCCGCCGCTGTCGGTGTTGACAATGAGCACCTTTTTCTTCTCTGCAGCACTGGCCTTGACGACACTGAAGGCCGGGATACAAGTTAGAACCCGCCTTGAACTGGTGGAATAAGCGACCGAAGTTGGAGAAATTGAAAAAAGGGAAGAGAGAGTGGTTGACGAAGATAAAGAGGAGAGGGTGAGGCGTGGCGGAAGGGCCAAGGAACGAGCTGCAGAAGAAGAAGTGGAAGTAGATGATGATGGATTAGCGGTGAAGACGATAGAGGAAGAGGAAGCAAGAGTTGCCATTGCCATGGTCGATTATGATCCTCTGCGAGGTCTTGAGAACCAGCAACTCTTGATATAATTTTCATAAAGGATAATGGGAGGAAAAAAAAAAAGCCAAGTAGTTCTAAATGATAATCTTGGTACAAAATTTCGATGTTGTTTAAGCTTTTTCTTTTGGTTCTAAGAAAAAAAAAAATGCTACCATTTTAAATAATGAACTTTTCAAAATTTCAGGTCACTTAATAACCCCTGAATTTTGAAACATATCACTTCCCTTTTCTACTATTGACTTTTTGTAAAATTTTAGGCTCATTTCAAAAATATATTATTAAAGCACTCATTTTTCTCGATGGAGAAGATATTTTCATACCAAAAGCGCCTTTTATCGTTCTACTTTATTTTCAAAAATAAAAATATATTAACAAAAATTTGAAATCAACAGATAGCTTGTGTAAATGTGTAATTTCAGGGGAGCGGTTTAAGACATAAATAATATATCTTTACAAGTATATTTAAGGTGTTTTCAAGCCAAAAAAAAAAATATTAATGTCCTACAAAGTGTTTTCAGTCAACTCGAGGAGGTTTTCAATTTGTTAGAATTTCTGAAAACTAGGGAAAAAACACGTTTAAAATTATGTTTGCAAACTCATTTAAGATGCTTTCAAAAACCAAAACAAGTTATTCTTTTAATGAAAAGCGTTTGTGAATTTCTAAATTTTATATTTACTGTGCCAACTGGTGACATGAAAACTATTAAAAGATCTTTCAATCTTGTTAACATCATATAATTCTTAACTACAACGCCATACTTGCCAAATTTTTAAAAGTTTAAGAGATTAACTAGATACATTAAGAAAAAACCCAAAAAAAAAAAAAGTCGTGTAAGAAAAGAGCAGTATTGGATAAAGAAGATGTCTTCGTTCCAAGAATGAGTTTTTAATAACATATTTTAAAATGAGATTACAATAATGCTACAAAAAGTTGAAAATACGAGAGATAAAGTGATATTTTTTAAAGTTCAACAATACTAAGTAATATTATTGTTGTTATAAAATTCAGGAGGGGTTTCTAAATTGCTCCCCTTTTTTTTTGGGATTGGGGGAGAAGGGAGAGGAGTCTTCGCATAAATTTCCGACACTTGAAGAAGCCCTGCATCTGGTGCGTGGCCTCATATTCATCGGTTGGATTGGATTTGGAATGGTTGAAAGTTTATTTACAAAACCAGAACGTTGGCATCGGCCCACCCATCACCTACCATTTAAACCTCTATCTGGCTTTCAGTTCCAGTAGTCCATTGCCCCTGCCTCCTACTAGCCGTTACAAACTCAACTTTCTTTCACATCCCGCTCTTCCTCTCTCACTCCCACAACTTTCCTTCTTACTTTTTTCTCTCTCCAAATCCAAAAGCTCCCATGCCTACTTCACTACTACATTCGTCCTCCCCCGCTTCCTTGAATAAGGTTTGCTTCTTTTAATGCTATTCACTCACTCACTCAACAAATTTAACTACTATGATTAATTTTCTCTAATTCCTCAGCCTTAAAAACTTTTTTTTTTTCTTTGTAAAAATTACAGGGATCAGAAGCATTCATGGATAAGTGTTCTCCGCCTCTCTTCAGTCCATCCTCTGATAAGTGTTTCTGGAGCACTCTCCGCAGCCGCATCGATGTGCTCCTCGAGAGCAGAATACCCACTGATGATTCATCCTCGCCTCCTCCTACCCAGATGGTAGCTTTTCATTTCCTTGTCAGTAAACCAACCCCCCCCCCCCCCTTCTCCCGGGGGCTTGGGGGGAGCGGTCCTTTTTTACTTGTCTGATCGGTCGCTTATTTCATTAAATTTGCATTTTTTTTTTCGAAATTTGATGGATAGAATGCTGGAGCTGTGGAAAGGGAAAAGAGGATGAAGGAGGATTCCATGCTTCTGCTAAGAGGGTTCGACTCTGTTGCTTACTCGCTGTCTCAGCTCTCCGACAATCTGGAGAATGCCCTTCAGGTAACTTCAAAGTCAACTTCACGAATCCTTTTTCTTTTTTTTTTTTTTAGGCAACCAACTTTCTGAACATCCTTATCAGCATCCAACTAGATTCCTGACTAATGTCTAAAACACACATGTTCCATTTCTGTCCTAATTAATCTCCCTCTTGATTAAATTTATGGTATGGTTGATTGAGCCTTTACTACTTCCTTTGTATATCAAACATAAACTGGGATCCATTTTGTAAAATTAGTTATAAATTGGAATGGAATATGATGGGAATTTCCCCTACGGCAGGGAGCAAGAGATCTTGCCAAACCGCCCACATTGACTGAAATATTGAATTGTACGTTGGAGAGGGCAAAATATGAACAGCAATTGCCACAGAAGAAGGAAGATGAACATGGAGAAGAAACTGAAGGAGAGAGCAATGAAGAAGGAAAGAGGGGACATAAGAGAAAGTTTGATACTCAAGGATATTCTGATCAAGATCAAGAGGATGTATCCCTGAAGGGAAAGATGAAGAGCTCAAAAGAAATGGGCAACCTCAACAAAGCCAAAAATGTTGGTATCTATCAGATTTAATTTTGGGCCATTCTGATCATTGAAGAGTTTGTATTGCAAGAATTTTGTAGTGACAGTTCACTTTGTACCTCTCTTAATTTATTTATTTTTGTGTGTGTTTTGTGAAGCTTGCAATTTCGATGGCAACAAAAGCTGGTGCCCTTGCAAGAGAACTGAAATCCATAAAATCAGACTTATGCTTCATGCAAGAGCGCTGCACTCTATTAGAGGAAGAAAACAGGAGGCTTCGTGATGGATATTCCAAAGGAATAAGACCAGAAGAAGATGATCTGGTAGCTTTTCATTTTATTGTGCTCTTCTGCATAACATAAAATCGTAGACACAAAGGGCCAAAAAAAAAAAAAGAAAAGATCTTTGCTCTTTCATTAGGTCTATTTCTCGAGTTCTTCTAAATTTCTAATGTCTATAGCACAAACTGTAAAAGAAACTCAAGATAATGTCTAGGATATGCACATAATGTTTATCTAATGTCCAGGTAAGGCTTCAATTGGAAGCACTCCTTGCTGAAAAATCAAGACTGGCAAATGAGAATGCAAACTTGGCCAGGGAAAACCGGTGCCTTCACCAGCTAGTAGAGTACCACCAGCTCACCACGCAGGATCTGTCCGCGTCTTATGAGAACTTGATAAGAGGAATGAGCTTAGACTTTTCATCGCCAAATTCTGTACGAGAAGCAGATGAAGAAGAAGAAGAAGAGGAAGAGGGCAGAGGAGTTGATGGTACTGAGGCTTCTATAGAGACCCCGAGGCCAAATATTTTGGGATTCTCCAAGTCACTGGATGCATACTGCGATGAACCATGACTGAGTCTCATAGAAGACTGGTAAAAACTTGCAATGTAGATTGGACGATCCTGTCAACAGATGGGCTTTGTTATTTCATTTAATTTTTTTTATTTTGTATTTTTTTTTCCGACAGAGGGGGATCATCTTTGTTAAATAATACCCAATACTTATTATTATTTGAGATGCTCCAATTAAGTTGAGTTGATAACACACGGAAAACGTTCTTTAGAGGAAGTTGCCTAACAGAAAACAGAGGAGTTTTCAGTTCACTGGTAGTACAATGGAGGAAGACTCAGAAAATCCAGACTGGCGTTCCAATGCTCCTATGTAGGCAGCAGAGTCGATGCTTAGGAATATAACAATTGGTACTGGGTGTCATTAAATGCCATATTGAAAATACTTGGAAGCCGCAGATACAGATCTTATTTCATGAATTAAACAACCTAGGGTTAGCCCGCATGAATTAAAATTTTGCTTCCAAAAGTTGCTTGGACAAAAAAGAAAAAAAAAAGAAAAAAAAAGCAGTCAGAAGATGCTTTCACACTTCAATTTATTTCTTCTTCCTAACATATTTCTTATGAGTTGCCCCAAATGTAGTCCTCCGTTCATCTGCAGGAACAGCAGCTCCATTGATGGTGGTTTCTGGCAAATTAAGCTTGCTTACTGCTGCTTGAGCAGAAAAATTAATTGCTGCTTCAGTAGCTTTCTCTAGTTGTGATACTAACACCATATCCTTCAGATTCCCAAAAACATCCTTCATTTTCTCATACTGCGGACAGGTAAAAAAGAAACCAAATGTCAAACACAGATCATATGGTAGGTTGCAGCACCACATACATCGAGGCCTTGTATCAGCATGCATAAAAGAAGGATTACCAAGACCTACAAAGACTCGAAAGCACAACAGGGCTTTCTGCCTACCGCTAGTTAACAGGAAGACTACAAGAACCCATGAGCAAAAGACAGGTTCAACTAGTATAGTATTTGTCCACATATCTTTTATGATTCTGCAAGTACAACCAGAGGTGCAAACTAAGCTGAGTTGAAGCGGGAAAGCAAGTTACATATGGCAAAAGAATTAGAAGCACTGACACACTACTTTTATAGTGTTTGACGAAGCAACTACTCAATAAACAAGGACTTCCTCAGAATTGCACATTATGTAGTGCTTTATTAGAATATGGTAACCAATGCTAGAAAGCTATCAATTACCAGCTATTTGAGCAGCACAGAAAGATAATATTACCAACAGCGCAAGAACCTGCTCAGGACATCCTATAGGAAGCTCACTACGCCAAAAAAAAAAATTTCAGGTGCTAAACTCATTATGCAAAATTATTCAGCAAAAACTGCATGAAGCCCATTTACGTCACAAATGAAAATAGTTTTCTTCTCGTGATGACTAGATGCAGCATATAATGATACTTCAGATCTTGGAAGATAATTAGACCTGTCTGCTAATTATTAAACTCGAATGTAAAAATTTCCTGATTTTGGCTGGCAAGGAAAATGAAACCTTAAGGAATGAGGTAGCGTCCTTAAGCTCAACCTTCTGAGCCTAGAATTTTTGCTTGATAAGAATACATGAAGAAATACAAAGCTATCTTCCATAATTCTATCTAAAACAAAAATAGCTAGCAAATTATGTTTCTCTGAAAAGGTCCAACTAACATACCGCTTCAACTTTTCCACAGGCAAATTCCAACTTTTTGGAGAGTTGATGATTTTCCTCCGTTAAGGCCTCAACCTATCAAAAGCCAAAAAAGTTAAACATGTATTGAAAAATCATAATTTACATGTGTGCGCGCGCGTGTGTGTTTGTGTGAGAGAGAGAGAGAGACCAGAACTGGACTTCAAGAGGCAACCTTTTTTTGTGACTCAATATACAGACTTCGATAATTAAGTTCCATATGCTGAGTTTCACTTGGAAATGGCCTTTTTTTACCCTGAACAACCTTTCAGTGGAAACAAGAGAATTACTAAGTCAGAATTTCCAAGCCAAAGCAATACAGAACTATACTAAGTCAGAACTTCAAAGCCAAAGCAATACAGAACTAATCCAGTTAGATACCTGCGACTTGAATTCTTCAACAGACTGAACAAGAAAGTCAATTTTTTCTTCCAAGTTGTGTTGATTAGAGATTGGTTGTGAGTTAAAAGGTTGAACAAGTGGCTCTGAGTTCGCTTCTTGAACAACAGCCTCTGTGTTCACTTCTTGAACAATATGCTCTGCATTCAATTGTTGAACAATAGGCTCTGAGTTTTCTTGATGAAGAAAAGGCTCTAAGTTCGATTGTTGATCAAGTGACTCCTCTTCACTCTCACTACCAGCAAGATCAATCTCTTCCACAATCACCTCTTGGTTTGGCTTAGCTGATTGTAAATTCTTAAGCCGGCCTGACCTCCTAACAGTTCTAGCCATATTTGATAGTGCCTTCTTAGATGAATTCTTCTTTAAAGGTAAGCTGCTTGGTGATGCTTTCTTTGACAATTTCTTCTTTGAGGGTAAGCTGCTTGTTGATGCCTTCTTCTTTGATGGTAACCTGCTAGGACTTGTCTGCTCGTCCTCCACGCTCTCCAAAGGAGGACTAGAAGTCCCATTCTATGAGAAAAACAAAGTAAGTGCATAACGGAAATACAAATACCACTCAAAAAATAAACTATAATGGAAATAGGATAGAAAGTAATACTTCAATCGTACAAACATGCGAGGCATGCTAAAAACTTGAAGGCCAAAATTTTTCTATATCTCTTCCGTTCAAATTTTAACATACTGCTACAGTGTTACTATCTCAAGCTGTCCTAAGAACATAATCTTTCGGACCCTAACCTGACAGCAAGTTTTTTCTTTAAGAAAAGAAACAATAAGACAACAAGATAAAGTTCATTGCGTATGTAAGTAAAGCTTCTTGACAATAATGAACCTGCTTACAGAAAGTAACTATTCACAAAATAAAAACAAGAAAGTATGAAGTCTCAAGTATCTCTTAACAAGACCACATTAACATGCCTTTTTCATGCAGACACGTTTGACCCAAAACTTCAAGAATAGTTTTGAACAAAAACCTGCATCACTTGTTACCAACAAACCATAAATATCTCATCTTGTGCAATTCGTTGATTTTTAAAGAGAAAATTATCAGTAGAAAGCTGTGCGGCCAAACGTACACAAATCCACATGCATAAACATATATTATGCATGCATAAACCCATACGTAAATCCAGCGAGATAATCTGATATTAATCACATGGTTGTACAAGTGAAGTTGTTCCAGGACTATACCTGAAATTGCAGTGAATGCCTACATTTATTACAAGATCAAAGACCAATTTCATTCTTGGTATGAATTTTTTTGCGATACACCTGCATTGAATAAAAAAAACCCCAAAACCTGATTTTCCCAACGGATCTACTGTATTTATATGTAATGACTGCGCTATAGCAAAATGCACAAGTTTCACATATACCTGGATATTAGTATTGTGTACATTGTTGGAACAAGATTTTGCGTCCAAATATTTGGTTTTCCATTTAGTACTAATTATTTAGAAAAAGAAAAGTATGGAGTACTATAACAGTGAGTTTCCCAAATGGATGAGCAATACTTGCATCTTTGTAGGAATCTAGTACATACGTAGAAATTCATAAAAGAATGAATGTGTACTGACAACCTAAATGTACGACCACGTAGCCTGCATCTGAATGACACTTTTCAGACTACCCTGATATCTATAGGCTAAGCTGCAGATCTGATTAAATTACAAACACACTAAAATTCCAGATTGCTAGCAATTTTAAAATCCGTTATACTTATCAAAGTTCTGGCCTCTTTTAGGTTTCCATCCACGGCCGATCAGTAAGGATACATATCTTACATATATAAAGCACAAAAAAAAAAAAAAAAAAACCAAAACCACTCATGGATCCGGCAAGAACCGACGAGGACATTAACACACACAGAGCAGAACATGTCCGTCAGCAATTTTCTCATCCCATTATCAAGTTGTACCTGTTCATACATATACACACACGCATTCATATACACGTTTTTTTTCACCACGAAAAATCCCTCAGCCATCACACACAAGATCACGCCTTGACGAGCGCACAGTATCACGCTAAACATATAAAGACACCCGCTTTTAGACATGCATGCGCGGCGGTGCCGGTGCATAGCAGGATAACCGAAAAAAAAAATATCACGAAAAAATAAGTAGTAAAAATTGAGTATGAAGTTTAAAAAAAAAAGAAAAACCTGTACAGCCAAAAACTATACCGCAAAGACGTTGGGCTTGGCTTTGGCCTTGGCTTTTTTTCCCATTCCCCTCTCTCTTCCGCTACCAGCAAGTCTATCTCTGTACTTTTTTTTATTTTTATTTTTATTTTTGGTTGGGGATATGTGTCTTTTAGTCTTCACTGTACTTTTTGCCTCTCTCTGTAATATCAGCGAAATCTGTCTTGAGACGAATAGACTAGAGCCGGCCAGAGAGTCCGATGAGAAGAGAAGCTCTGTCGGTCATGTGACTGGACGCAACGAGGTGGCATTAAAAACTTTCTTACCCTCCTCCTGGTTTCCGGATGCCATGTCTTTGACTCATAGACTCGTTTTTGACATACTATGGAACTCTTCTCCAGTTTATTATGCCTAGATACATGGCACTATTAGATTTGTTTCTCAATCTTCCTTCCCCACTTTCTTTGGATTATTTCCCCTTTAATTGGGTTTCCATTTGTTTGTGCACCGTAAACATTATGCATAAGTGACCGAGTAATTGAATAAATTAGATCGATAAAATGACTAAATCATAGAAATTAAAAGAAAAAGGAAAGTTATGCAATTCAATTTTCAACCAGCCACTTGTCTTTCAATTTTTTTTTTTTTTTTTGAGGATGGAGGATTTTCTATTGGATTATTTTTTTATGCACCGATATTTTTAATGATTTTATTATACTAGCAGTTTTGAACATAAGCCACGTACACATAATTTGAATTCTTTGAAACTGGTTATATCATGTTTTAATCGGAATAAAATCTTTGCAATTTGCACGAACATAAACATATATATGTATCTGTATGTGTAACTATGAAACATAGACTTTTACATTATTACAAAATAAGTATCAATCTACACATTTTTACTCCATAAATTCTCCACATATTTAATGTTTAAATTTTAAAATCAATTTTTAAGAAAATAGTTTTTATAAGTATTAGATTGTAGTTTATTTGTCCATTTTTATTTATTCGTACCATTAACATATTTTTTTAACAAAAATATTTTCAAAAAATTATTCTAAATAATCTCCGATCCAAACACACACAAAATACAAAAGCAGAAAAACTAAGAGAAGAAACTTTCGGTGGCGGAAAACCACTAGCCTTTGGACCGATGACCATCGCTAAGCCATTTAAGGCACCTCCTAAGTCCTACCCACCAATTGTAACATTAAATTAAAAAATAACTTTTTAAAAAATTCAGACAAATACATAATATACTCATCTGGTTGGTTCAATTCTCGTCGCCCTTTTATAGCTAGTTTGTGAGTTGATGATAGAAAAGAAAGGAAGAGAAAGGTTAAGTTACAAGAGAAAAGAAAAGATAAGAAAAGAAGGGAAGAGGTTTTAATGTTGTTTGGGAGTTTATGAAAGAAAAGAAGTGATTTTGGACACATAAGTAAATAAATATTTCATTTAACAGCTTTTTAGAGGTAGAATGGGCAATTTAAAAAACTTTTTGCTGCCTTTCCGTGCTTTCCTTTGCTTTCTGCCCGATTTGGGCCGGAAATTTTTTTGAAACTGTAGCTATTTTTTCGTCCTTCCAATTCCGTCGATTTCTTTTCCTTTCCTTTCACTTAAAACTCTCAAACGTGAGAGATGCAGCCTTTCTCTTCTATTCCTTTCTTTTCTGTTCAAATCTCATCTCCCAAACTAGCTATTAGACTCAATTGGGTTTCCTCCCTAGATTAAACAGTGCAATGTAGGATAGTATTGACAAAGTTTCGATTGGCAAAAAAAAAAATTTTCGGTGGTGGGGTCCAGATGAAACGATAGGAGCAACAATCAACAACTTCCCGTTCCACCACACAAAACTAGGGAAGGAGTACTACAACAAAAAAGACATATTATTGGCGTCCAAAACAGAAGATGATAAGGCTTTTCCACTCACCTTAGCTCTCTCAGCCTCAGAAAACTCCTTCCTGTTGCCCTCCCACCATTAATCTCCACCACTCAATTCTCATCTCCGCCACCGACTCCCGACGCCCCTCTCTCTACCAGCAACCTCCCCTTCTCTATGGTATCATTAACACCTCACGTTCCCAGCACCCTTTCCCGACCGCCACCCCCATCACATCCCCTGTTTTTGTGTAATCCCAAGCTCCCGAGCCACCTCTGGCTGACTCGCGGCTCCAGTTTGCCCCTAACTTCTCCGCTGAAGAGAAACATCACTACTAGTACTGCTTTTCCTTTCATTTCGAGCTCTCTTAGCCAGCAGCAGCCCAGAACCTTATTTCCGGGCGGATACAAGCGGCCTGAGATTAGAGTACCCAATGTGGTGCTCCTCTTGAGCTCCCACGAGGTCTTCGAGGAGGATAAAACAAGGGGCGTCCTTGATGTTCTTGATAAGGCCATCGCTAGTTCGGTGGTTGGCATCGTGGTGCTCAGGGGCGGCGGAGCAAGAGGTGGTAAGTTGCTGTACGAGGCTGCTTGTGTGTTGAAGTCAGTGATCAAGGACCGAGCTTACTTGCTTATTGAGGAGCGTGTTGATATTGCAGCCGCCGTCAATGCCAGTGGAGTTTTGCTTTCTGATCAAGGTTCATTTCCTTTTCGTTAGTTGCTGCTTCCTATTCTCGTTTGGATATAATTGCCCTACTTGACTTCAGATTGATGACTGCTAGTACTAGTATCTTTTCAACTTACCTCATGCTTGCATGTATTGGATTGATTAATAGAGTAGTTGAAACCGTACTAGTTAATTTCTTCAGTTGCTTTAGTGTTCGTTGACAATCATTGGAAAAGATTATACTGTATCAGGCTAATCGTTTGATTTCTGCTAAATTGCCAAATACGCCTGTTTTTTTTTTCCTTGATGAAAAAAATTACACTTTTTTTTCCTTTTTTTTTTATTTCTAATGAAAAAGAAAGAACAAAAGGTTCTGCTTTCATGAATCTTCTATATGTAACCATTTGCTGGTTATTCTTGTTTAGGATCGTCTACTTAACTTGAGTTTCTTTAGATCGTTGGTCTGTAAATTTTTCCTGCTATCTGACAGGTCTTCCTGCAATAGTGGCAAGGAATACGATGATAGATTCAAAATCTGAATCGGTAGTTCTTCCTTTGGTTGCCAGGACTGTTGAGACTCCCAGTGCTGCTTTAGATGCATCAACTTCTGAAGGTGCCGACTTTCTTATATACACCATTTGTGGAGATAGCCATAAGGAGGATCTGGTGTCATCTTTGTTTCAGCGTGTGAGGATTCCTACTTTTATCATGGTTGATTCACTTGTGGATGAGAAGTCATTTCATGAAGCTTTGAATTTAGTCAAATCTGGAGCAAGTGGATTAGTAGTTTCATTGCCTGATTTAAAGCTGCTTGGCAGTGATGATTCAAACAAATTATATGAAAGTCTATATGTACTTAGCAAGAGAATGGACGGCAAGGTTCAAAAATCTGATGAGATGAATATGTTGGATGTAGACAATGGTAGTTCTCCAAAGGTAGGGGTGGCTGGTTTTGCAAAATTAGAGGAGAGAGAAAGACAGTTGGTGGAAACAGAAAGATCACTTCTGCTCGATGCAAGAGATGTCATCCAACAAGCTGCACCACTGGTGATCTTTTAATTTTGATATTTGGCAGCTGCACTGATAACTATTTTTAGCTTAATTATTTTCAACGTCTGTTAATCTGCAGTTGTGTTGACCTTGAAATGGCAGATGGAGGAAGTGTCTCTTCTCATGGATGCAGTTTCTCAACTGGACGAACCATTTTTGCTGGTCATAGTGGTAATTGAGTGCTGAACTTCAACAAATTCTGGTACCAGGATATACATGGGTATTAGCTCTGAATTTTAATTAATTCTTTCTTCTTTATTCACTCCACTCTAAAACTTAGTGTCAACTAATTGTTGAGTGCAAATACCTTGTTTGAAGCCTATAAATTCTTTTCCATTCATTGGATTTACAACTTTCTCTCTGTTGCCTAAAAACTCATTATCTTACTTAAGATAGTTTGAGTGTCTGGAATTCATACACTGCTGACAGTGTATTCTGTTTATTAATTCTCACTATGAAAGTTTCTTGAATGCCTTTGACTTGTATTATACCTTCATGATCAACAGTAGATATAAAGCAATGAGACGCATTGTGTTATGATGTCCATGCTGGGAGATCTATTGGTGATTGAGTTCCCGAATTGTTGCAGTATCCCCAACTGATAGATGAATGTCCCAAGATATTTATTTATTTCTTTCTTCAATTTTTTCCTGTTCCTGTCTTTCCCCTTTCTTTTCATATAGCCTACATGAAGTGGAAAATAAGGTGTATATCTTCAGAGTGGAAATTAAGGTGTGAATCAGCACCTTTTCTACAATCTTTGAAATTCCATCATGCTGTTAATTAATCTGAAACTATGTTCCAGTGTGAGTTAGATATGGTTATGTATCTAGCTGTCAGGTGTTCCGAAATCTAAATAAAAGATACCGGCACACAACTAAAATTTTGGACATGGGTACTTCAATATGGGGCAAATCTGTATATTAAACTACAGCTGTAGAAGAAATCATAAACAGTATCTCATTAGTATAGCTGAATGCCTTGTTATATCAAACTTTTTGTGAGTATCTTGCTCTTGGCATTTCATTGGCCGAAAACTAAACGCCTCTAAGATGTCTAGGAAGAATTCTTGGGTTGTAAAGTAGTTCTCTGCTAGGATTAGTAAGGTCCAATAGTCGATCTTTAGTAAAGTATCCAACTGATGCTGGCCAGATCAGACACATGTACCACACTGGCCCCCAGGTTGTATCCTGTAACCAGGGATACTTTGGGATTGCATGAACTGTCCATAAAACAGAAATGTGAAAAAGCTTCTGTATCTTGAACCACTAATAATGATGGATCAGAAGGGGAAATACATGAATAGCTGCTTCCATTAAGTTAAAGTCTCTCCTCTGTTCTTGGAAGATTGTACTTGCTCATGTCTGGTGGTAATGCATGGGCATTGCTTGTCAACATCGTACCCTTTCATGTTGTGGTCATAAACTAATTTTAACTCAGAGGATTTCCATGTTGAAAATCTTTGAGCTATGTTTTTATGCTCCTTTTCCGTGTCAGCTTTGATTTTTTCCCCTTCTCTTTGTTCTTTTTCTATTATTTTAGGACAAAAAGAGAAAAGGAAAGGCAGAAATCTAGTTTGGGTCTATCTTTCTAAGCCATCTCATGTCTAGAAAAATAATGCAAAACTCTCATTCATATCCTACATTGATTTGTTGGGTGACTGCTTTCAACTTGATTTTTGATCATTTTGATGCTTTTATCCCAGTCATTTACTAGCTCTTGAAGAGGATGAATTTTGGGGCTTAATTGATCCCTTTTTCTTCTTTCCTCTCTTTTAGTCGTCAGTTTAAAAAAGATTATTTGAAAGCTAAAGTCTGGGATGTGAAAATGTTTGTCAACTCTTATGTGATGGCAAAAGATTATGGATAATGCTGATCATGATCTTCTTTATCTTGAATTAATTAGGGAGAATTCAACTCTGGGAAATCAACAGTCATAAATGCTCTTTTAGGAGAAAAATATCTGTCAGATGGGGTTGTTCCTACCACCAATGAGATTACTTTTTTACGCTATTCTAAAGAAGATGTTCATCACCAACATCGCTGTGAAAGACATCCAGATGGTCAAATTTTGTGCTATCTCCCTGCTCCAATCCTCAAAGATGTGAGTTGTTTCTTTGTTTTCCTGTTGATCAAGTGCATGTTGAATTTGTAAACCGCGCGTTAATTTCTGTTTTTTCGTGGATATATAACTAATTCTTATATACGTCATCTGTCACTTCAATTATTTTCATTCTATTTTTGTTATTGTTATCATCTTTTGTTTTTGTTTCTTTTTATTCTGAACTTTTACTTTAAGGTTGCTAATTACATGTACAAGAAAAAGCAACTGTTGGTTGTAGCATGCCTTCTGTACTGGTTACAAGTATGGTCAACTCTTGCCCCTTTCTAATGCTGTAACAAGTATGACATAATTTCTGTTGCAAGAAGATCAACCGAGAGTAACTAGATTCGGTTTTATAATGTAATTCCCGGACAAATATTGTCTTCTTGATGAAATCATGAAGGTTATGGCCTCTGTCATATGGTGTCGTCAGATTACTCAGATGCAGCATGCATTAAGCAAGGACTGTCTTTGATAGTAAAGTGATGACTGATATGAAGATAATTTGTTTGTCTTGCTGTATTAAACATACAATTAGTGATCAAGAAGACATGAAATGTAGTCTGTGAAGAACAAATTGTGACTGAATGAATGATGGTTTAGAATATTTGCATGGAAAGAAAAGGATGTTTCATATCTGCTTAAGATCTTTCATGTTCCTGTCTACTGTCTGTTGTACTGCAATTTATTCTGCCCTTTGGACCTAATTGTGCACATCTGAATGCAACGTGTGTGTGTATATATATATATATATATATATATATATATATATATTGATGGATCTTTGAAGCAGATGATTATTGTTGATACTCCTGGAACAAATGTGATACTTCAAAGGCAACAGCGGCTTACTGAGGAATTTGTGCCACGTGCAGATTTAATATTGTTTGTCATGTCTGCTGATCGGCCACTGACAGAGAGTGAGGTATGATTCTATATGGTTAATTTGAATGTGAATTCTGCTTGGTGTTTTGTGGTTAAGAGGATGGTGTATAATTTTTTTTTATTTGTTGAAAAATTGAATTTCAAAGTTTAGCTGCTGTTGATACTGTGCAATTTAATCATGATGTTACTTATAATCCATAAGGGGCTGGTCATGCCTGTTACCTTGAGAACTGTTGTGAGGAGTTTTCATTGCATTGCAGATGTACTTCTATATCTGCTGCAGGCATTAAGTTTTTACACCTAACTTTTATTTCATAATTTAGTTGTCTTTGATGATTTGACTGAAACGGTTGTCACATATATATCAAGTTTTGATTGTTTGTTTATTGGAGAGGTGTTTATTCTGAGGTTCTGGCACATATACTTGTTGACTGGAAAGTAAAATTTTGGTTTTACAGTTTCCAAGTGAAGCCAATAGGTGACTGAGGTGGTACACAGCTCAAGGAGTTTTGCTTATTCTATGTTTGATGCTATCCTAGAAATATGGTTTTAGATTTTGCTAGAATATAACTGAAATAGATGGAGAAAAATAGGTCTGTAAAGGCTGCTGTTGCTTGCCTCATTTAGTACTTCCTAACTAATTGGTCGTAAATGATTCACGGCTTTACTTCTGTACACTCTAGCTCAGTTAGTACTTCCTAACTAATTAGTCATACATGATATGCAATTATAACCCTTAAGAATACTGTGTCTTCATCTCCATTTCAAGAATTATACCTCTATTGCATTCTGTTGGTTCTTTTTCTTTCTCACGTCTTTTTTTTTTATCAGTTGATTAGTTTGTATCAATTTCTGGTTCCCATCAGGTTACTTTTCTTCGTTACACTCAGCAGTGGAAGAAAAAGGTTGTGTTTGTGCTCAATAAATCCGATCTTTATCAGAACACTAGTGAGGTTGGTCATGAATTCCAGTTGAATTGATTATAGTTTCATAGGAAGTGATTTAACTTGTTTCAGAAGTTGTGAAGTGCGTTTCAGACCTTTGGGCTTGGCATGCTTTTAATCTAAATAACATTACTGATGCAGCTTCAGGAAGCTATTTCATTTATAGAAGAAAATGCACGGAAGTTGCTTAATACTGAAATTATAACATTATATCCCGTGTCTGCACGGTGTGCTCTTGAAGCAAAGTTATCTGCTGCCTCAAATGTTAGTGAGCTTGGTGAACTGTACAGGACAAGTTCTCATTGGAAAATCAGTAGCTTCTTTGAATTTGAAGATTACTTGTACAGCTTTTTGGATGGTACAACAAGTACAGGGATTGAACGGATAAAGCTTAAGCTTGGAACACCGCTTGGGATTGCAGAGCGGTTACTGTCTTCTTGTCAAAAGCTTGTGAGAGAAGAGTACCAGAGAGTGAAACTGGACTTGGCATCATTGAATAACATTGTTGATGGGGTGAAAGACTATGCACATAAGATGAAAAGTGAGAGCACTGCTTGGGAGAGACAATTATTGTCTCTGGTAAGAGAACCACTTTAAGCACTGACCTCCAATCTGGTTGTCTGCTTTCTTTTGTTTCTCGATTTTCCTGTATCTGTTGCGAGTTGTTTATGAAAGTGGTGCATTTTGTGAACACGCAGGTTAATTCTGCACAAGAACGTGCTATCCAGCTTTTAGAATCAACTCTGCAGTTATCAAATCTTGATATTGTGACCTCATATGTTTTCAAGGGAGGGAATTCTGCTCCTATGCCTGTGACCTCCACTGTCCAAAATGACATCATTGGGCCAGCAGCTTCTCAAGCAAAAGTGAGTATACATTCTGTTAAACTTGGAGTTTAGCTCTGAGTGGTACTTCCTGTATTCAATGCATTACCAACTCCATTTGTTTTCCTTATAAAGTAAGTGATTTTGCGGTGTATTGGGTACTCATGGCCGAGCATTAAGATATTTAAATCTGGTTCACTGGCTGAATTGTCATTTCTTCCATGTTTGACTAGTCTAGTCAAAGATGAGGGTTATACATGGTGTATTATGGCCTTTCTGTGGTTTTGGGAAGTTTTTACCAAAATTTGGACTAGATTTGGCTTGGCCTTGACTCTCTTGTATTTTGATTTTAGCCTGGTCCAAGCCTTGGCTGACTTCCTTGTTTGGCTGTCTAGTTAGCTAGTGTGGTACGTTCTCAACAAGATTGATGAGCTTTAGGTACAATTAACTCTGAGCTGGTAAAGAATTTACAATATATGTTTCAAACAAAAGGTATTATAGGAGCCTTAAATTAAGTCAAACTTAAAGAATGAATGTGAATATATTCCAAAGTTGGGGTTTGAACCTCTGGCCTTAAGCTCTGGGTAAAAAGGAGATATATTTGAAGTTAGTGGCAGCTAATTGCCATGGATAGCAAAAATAATAGCTTGCTGTGATTGGCATAATACTAACCTCTTCTCTTGTTTCCAGGCTCTTATATCCTGGGAAAATCAATATTTTGTTACTGGAAAATAAGCAAAATCTCATATTACTTGTGTTTTGCTGATTACTTATATGTCTTGACTGAATTCGTTATAATACAAGTAATTGAAGTAACCCTTTTAACTGTCCCTTTAGTAGGGGGAAGAAAAGGTTAATCAATTAAGTTTGCACGGAAAAAAAGAAACTTAAAAGGCATATGGTTCTGTTAGATTTTCCTAAAGCAGGGCTGGTTGTCAAAGTTAACCTAACAAATGTCCCAAGTTTTGTCTTCTACATCTTTTAATCAAGCTGTTTATGGAACTTCCTAGCAAGTCAATGTAATTGAATCCCCATCAGTGTTGTGATTCAGTATATGATGTTGCACGAATGCAGCATACTTATTTATTTATGCTTTTTCTGATCCATGATGACGTCATTGCATCACATGTCTGAGTTGGGATCAGCAAATCTGAACTCTTCATGATTGAATTCGTGTTTAGAATATTGTTGGGGAATATGTGATATGGTTACAGTCAAGCAATGCTCGTGAAGGAAGAGTTTATAAAGAAGCTTTGGCACAAAGATGGTCTTCATTAGTTGATCCACACCAGGTACAACTTCACAAAACTGACTTACTTGGGGAAAGAGGCGAATTGAGTGTCAAAGTGCTGGAAGATTTCAGTGCATCTGCTGCTTCTAAACTGTTTGAGCAAGAAATTCGCGAAGTGGTAAGTTATTCTGTATCTTTAAGTTGATAAACAATGTTTGTTTTCCTTAGAATAAATTCTGCCCTATGGCATTGCTACTTGATACTGTTACCTTAAAAATTTCCAATTTCAATGTCCATCGTGTGTGATTTTGGCGTTTCAATCAAACAATGCCACTTCTATGAGCAAGATTTAGTAAATTCATCTTACATGCAGAAGTTTTGGGGTTGCTGCAGTAACTTGGTTGCTACTTTTTTTTTTTTGGACCCTTGCACCATAAGGGTTCTTTGTTCATCTTTGAAATTGATTGTCCTTGAAACTAGGAGTTTCCATGCATATAACTGTTAGATTTTGACATAAATAATGGCTAATGTTTTCAAGCAATCATTTCAGTTCCTGGGTACTTTTGGTGGACTAGGAGCAGCTGGTTTGTCTGCATCACTTCTGACATCCGTACTACCAACAACACTCGAAGATCTCCTTGCTTTAGGCCTATGTTCTGCTGGCGGGTGATGCACCTTATCTGTTATGCTCATAACTGCCCTGTGTGTTGCTGACTATGACTAAATTGACACAGCTAAAGCCTTCTGGACTGACTTTTTTTTTTATCAGTATATGTTTTAGTATAGAGGTAGATATTAGCAAATATTTGATCCATTGAGGTAGACATGGTACAGCTCTCCCAGAAAGTGAGGAATGATAATGCATGAGAGACAGACTGGAAAGGAGGACGGTGAGAACTGAAAAAATGGTCAAGATAGTGCCGATAGTGGCATAATATATTATCCTCAGGGATGTATGATAGACAACCTAAGTATGGCAGTCATATCTCTGGTTCTGCAAAAATGACTTATATATTATATGGCATGCTTATGCTTATGCTTAACTTTTGCGGAGTGCAACTCTAATCCTGATGAAAGCTTTGTTTTGTGCTAGCTTGTTAGCAATATCCAACTTTCCCGCACGCAAGCGACTGGTCGTGGATAAAGTGAAGAGGGCTGGAGATGCATTAGCTCGTGAACTTGAAGGGGCAATGCAGAAGGACCTTTTAGAGACAATTAATAATCTGGAGAAGTATGTAAGGTTTGTGGGCGAGCCATACCAAGATGTAATGCAGCATAGACTGGACGAACTCGCTGGCACTTCAGACGAGTTAATACAGATTGAGAAAAAACTTCAGACATTAAGAATTGAGATTGAAAATCTCCATGTATGATGATGATACTCGGGAACTTTGAATTATTTTTTGTTCTCGAATGGTTGGTATTTTTTTTTTCTCAGAAGTGATGCAGCTGTGTGCAAGCAGTTGCAATTGCAAATTCGCATTTTCTGAAGGACAGAACTTGATGAATTTCGTTTGTTCTTGTTAGCGGAAGAACATCATTTATGGCAGTTTTGGTGGCCCTAACCGCAGATCAAATTAGAACCACAACCATCTGTCTTGTGTTCTTCAGTCGACCCTGATTTTACAAGCAAACCAGCGGATATCGTGTTCCTTGTGTGCCACTCTGCACCATGTATGTATTACTGCGTTGGAATATTTTCAAGCGGGATTGTCGTTAAGCATCGAGTATTTGACTGACTATTGCGGGGACAAACTGGTAAGAATGTCAATGCCATGATAGTAATAACGCCTTTGATCATCACGTATGTGATTGCACTGAGGGCAGGGATTGGCAATGATGTCAATTAGTTGAGTTCAAATTCCTATAAAGGGATAGGTCTCTTGACATTAATCATGGTTTGTCGGAGGAGTGTGCTGGGGATTACGTGCGGATCAAGAATTTGAGCATCTGCATGTCCTGCATAAATTAACCACTGCCTTTATGATCTTTCTGAGACAAAAAGAGCAGTGAAGCTTGGAGCCCAAAAAAGGATGGCACTGAAATGGTCTAAAAGTAACAAGAGAGGCATAAACATCCATGCTCCCTCTTCGCCTTTCTTCCTATTCCACGCAATCCTCACACAAAACTTGAATCGTCATTTCCAGACCACTGAAGGTTGTTCATTTCCTTCCTACTTGAGATTTGCTGCGCAGCGGATTTCATGATTCCAAGCTTAGCCCCATTGCATGGATTTCGTACATGTAGATTCTTATTTTTATTTTTTACGCAGCTTCACTGCAACAATCAGCTCGGAAAAGGTCCGAGATTTGATTTGTTATATCACCTCACCTGCAGAAAACAAACGCTGAAGAACGAGTCGTTGATGACAATGTCGAAGAACACAATTGCTGCAACAACGTGCATGTTAGAAAGGTACTAAAGCTGCTGTCTGCTCGAGAGCAGAGTAGCAAGGCAACGCCAGCAATCTGCTGTTCTCTTTGAAAACAAAGGGAAATAACACACGTTTTTGCAACAAGAAGATGCAAAATCACTTGTTGTGAGCTAATTAATGCCTACTGATTCGCGGTATAGACACAAACGTTGGCATGACACGTTACTAATCCAGAAAAGAAAAGAGGTGGTGCTCTCAAATATTAATATTTATGCCCGCACGTCTCGGTCCATTCAAGGTCCATCTACCAAGCAAGCGTCTCTCTCCCAACAACTGTAATTTGGTAACTACGAAAGCACAAATTCCCGGCCCCGGCTCCGGCCCCGGCCCCGGGCCTCGGCCTCCCACCGTGACGAAAGGAATTCCATGTAATTTGTCTAGTGGCTAGTACCTAGGGGGCTTAGATGTCGAGCAACCCACCGTGAGTTCAACCTGGGACGACCCTTCAAAATGATCCCATGTTTCTTGAAGCGTTGATCTTTCTTTGAATCCATGAGTTGAAGTTTCAAGTAACACAAATTACGTTGATTTTTAATCTCAGTGCAACAATCTCAGCCCATGTCCATACAATTTTATTCCTAGAATACCCTCACAGGCCTTACAAAAAAAATTTATGTGAAAATTTATGTAAAAAAGGAGACAAAAGATGTTGTCGACGAAAACTGCAACGGCCGTTCTGATATTATCCCAAAAAGGAAAAAGCGTAAAGCCAATTTGATTCCTTTGCCCACCGGAGCCGAGTGCAAAAGATAAATCGTTATTTCCTCTTAAAAAGAAATGCCATAACTAACCGCATCATTTACCTTCATAACTAACAATTATACTAACAATGGCTTCTTTGTTCTTGCATCGCTGAAAGCAAAGCCCGAATAGTAGTATTTTTGGGGATCAGGAATCCTGAGTGTCACTTCTATATTCATGCCAAGTGTCCTATTTATTTAATTTATCATATGTTATTTATTTAAATTTCTTCTATCATCACGTAAATATAGTGAGATTGACACTGAATTTGACACCGAATAATGGCACACACGATCCCACCAACTGGTTATATGAAATTGAAATTCACTACAAATACAACGTCAGTCACAAGTGGAGGTGCATAAATTTTGATGAAGGCTCAAGACTTCCAAGTGGGGGGAGTGGTCCTACAACCACAAAAGCATATTTTGATGGAGGTTCAAGTGGTCCTACGCACGACGAGAATTTCAGTTTGTTCAGTTCAATGCTCAAAATTTCTCGAGACATTCTAATCACTCGAAGTGAAAATAGGTATTGAGTTGAGTGCTGGGATAAAGCTTGTGAGAGTGGGAGTGGGATGGAAAGATACTCCCATGAGAATGAGAAAGAAAAAAAAAAGGCAGGACAGGAAATCTCTTTCAATAAAAATATCACAGACGAAACCTGTCGATGGACCCTTTTTTTTTTCCAAATTCTTTGCCCCCTTGTTGGCTCAGTTTTGGATGGTAAGATAATATGCTGCGGAAAGCACGTAAAGTTTAGATTTCTGATGAAATTCTCAAGCCAAACAATCAGGTCAAGCTATTCGTAACAGGTCAATGGGCGTCCCCCTGCCCCTGTAGTTGACATGCTGAGCAAGGACGAAATAGTACCAACTGAGCCAATAGCCTTCCGATAACCTATTCCGCTAGTTTCTTTTCCTTTTTGTGTGGGCAGAGTAAAAGCTTTATGTGAAGTTGGCCTCCCTTCCTCTTTCGGAAGAAACCTTTGGGGAACCCCTATAAATTCACCCCCTCTCCTTTCACTTCTCTTTCACGCTCTCTGCTTTCTTTACTATCCCTTCTTCTTTTGTTCTTTTTTTTTTTTTTTTTCCTTCCAAGACTTCAACTATGCACCTCCTTCTACCTTGCAATCCGAATTTCATCTCAAAATATAGAGCGTGGGTTTGTTTTGAACCTTGTTTCCGAGAGGCACTACCATAATAAGCATATGATCTACACAGCTTTAGGAATAATGCACTATCACATAGCTTAACACCACCCCTGTTCTTCCCCTGTTTTTTCTGCTGTTTTTCCCGTCACACCTTATCCTCGGACAACAGCAACAGCATGTCTTCAAACGTGTGTCAAGGGTTGCAGTCATGTACTGAGCCTGGACTCGTGGAACCACGTGTCTTAATTCAGAATTTGGCTCCACCAATACACAACTCTTCCCAGTCCAATCCATGGACTCAAAAGCCAAAAAACGCGCCTCCGCAACCACAACAGGAACAAAATGAGATGATTATTCCCAATGAGAATGACAAGAACATCCTCATCCAACGCAAACACTGCTACTGTGATTCGGTCGAGAGCAAAAGGAACAGTGACTCGCTCTGGAGCTCCATCCAGGCACTCACCAGAACCAGTCAGAATCGCATGCAAGTGAGCGAGGCAGAACAGCAAGTCTACGTCCACCCTCTCGTCAAGCGCTCCTCATCCGGATTAAGCACAAAAAGCTTGGAAATGTGCACCGAAAATTTAGGGAGCGAAACGGGAAGCAGCATTGACCAAAGCATAGATGACTTCCCTTCCCCTTCACTGGATTCCAGGCGGAGGAATGTCCAAGGCATGCACCGATCAAGGTCACGAGAATTCACCAAAAAAATGTACCCCAGTGTTGGTTTTCCTCCTCCCCTGACCTCTATTGGCGGCTCAGGCGGTGTCCATATGAGGACTCACCGCGAAGGCGGACGTCTGGTGTTGGAAGCTGTAAGTGTTTCTTCTTGCAGCTCTTACTTCAAAGCTGAACGTGCCAATGGCAGGCTTAGGCTTTCCTTGATGAGAGGTGGCTTCACGGGCTCTGACGACTTTCATGACTTGGTGGATGAGTACGGAGAAAATGCGTACAACATGCAACACAACGAAGAAGATGAACCAGAAAAGGAAACTGATAATGACGAAGAAGAGGTTGAAATTGAAGATACTGCAGAGGATGATGCTAATGAACGTGCTGGCCAGTGGGAAGATGAATCGGATGTGAACGGTGAAAATGTGGTATATGAGGGTGTGGGGGTTGGAGAGTTGGCAAGACCGAGCAGGTGCAAAGAAGGAGGAGCGATGACTAGGAACGGAGAGATGTCAACTTGGGAGCCGTATTTGGTGACCACTTCCTGAAAGCTCGTAAAAGCCATCTTTTGGACCTCAGGGCCAGGATAATGCTACAAACTTACTACTATTACATAATATATCACTCTTCTATTATTATTGAATAGGATGTACATATTGCTCTCCTGTGTCTGTATCTTGTAAGTTGTAAACCCCCCGGCAGTCGTTATTGTTACTATAGGGCGTACGCCTCCATCCTGCTATCCACCATTATTCTGCACTGCAGGGGAATCTGCTCTGTTCTTGCAAGGTGCTCTTTTTTTTGGACTAGCTCAAGTCATCTTTGCTAGTTACTGCTATGAATTTATTCTCAAGATCAAAACTGAAGTTAGTTAAAGACCTGTAAGATGTTAGTTGCAATCCAGGGGAGTACTAGGGCCTTATTGCAATCAGTTGTTAAACTAGCACGGGTAGAGGCACGTCTCGATCATGCTAATCATTGAGGTCGTACAGAGGACTTTAAGCCTTATGATTAAACACGAGATATTTATTCTTTGAGGTGTCAAAGATCCACTGGTTTCAGTAACAGAATATAATCAAGGTTTGATAGTAGTAATAGCAGCAGCACTAGTAGTAGTAGTAGTAGTAGTAGTAGTAGTACGGCATTCCCGACATTAATCAAATTGTACGCATAAGCTGCTTAATTAAAAGTGGCAAGCAAGTTTGGATGGTGGACGTACGGCTGGTTTCCGTATCTAAGCATCACAAAATTGGGAGAGGGCCGGTGCCAGTTATGATTTGGTCCAGTTCTGTGGGATTATTGCAGTACTTATTTCTAGTATATTGTTTGATGCGATATCACGTTACCTTATTACTATATTCAAGAAGAAGTTGGTGTATACTTCACATTTATTTGGTGCAACAATACAAAGTGATTGTAGGCAAGGAAATTCACATCAGCCGGACACAAAGTGATTGTATAAAAGAAAATTCACACTTTAACATGTATTGTACGGCAACCCAACCTAACAGCCCCAGTCCCACAAAATTGCCCCAGCAACGGGCGTAGGACCCTCTTAAGAGTAGAGCAACAGCCCGCTCCATTCCCATGGATGGATGGACCAACCTGACATCACTGCAGCTGAAACAAAGCTTGAGTCCATGTGCTCTCCTCGTTCAAGGTTCTACATGTTCTAACAAGTTGGTTCAGAAAGCAAGCACTACTCCACTTCCGATCAGTGCACTTAATGAATTTGGCTTATGTTTGTCCCAGTTTTTGTGTAATCCAGCCAACCAACCGGGGGGTTTTCGACAAATCACAGGGCATCTTACGATTGAGATTGCATGATCATATGATCGTTGTGGGTGGTCCTAAAAGAATGAAGGGAGTACTAGGTTGGAAGGTTGTTTAAGTTGTGGGAAATGGGGCAAATGGTATGGACCAGGAGAGCAAGTTGGTTTTGCATTCCTTAAAAGAGGAGGGCAATAGCCCAGCGTGGAGTTTGGCCTTCCATACACTACGGTTTCTTGTGGAAAAGAATGCGATAGACACTAGATAGACATGCAATTAAGTACAGAACGCCAACATGCATGCACATTATTGTGTCTCTTTGCTAAATGCGTCACGTGCTTCTGAAAAACCCTGGGCCATCAACCATACCCTTTAGTTTCTTCTAATGATTTGAAAATCGGACCGGACCGGCTGATTCGACCGCGAGCCGGGCATGGCACCGATCCCGTTCTATGTCATAGTTG
The DNA here is from genome assembly GCF_036785885.1 of Coffea arabica. Classification (NCBI taxonomy): domain Eukaryota; kingdom Viridiplantae; phylum Streptophyta; class Magnoliopsida; order Gentianales; family Rubiaceae; genus Coffea; species Coffea arabica. Next base: position 57,601,267 of record NC_092311.1, on the reverse strand, counting down.
ATTTTGTCAGAAAATCGATCAAAAACTGATCGAACTGTGAAAACCACCGAACCGAATTGAACTGGTGGTTTTCGATTTTCAACTTTCTCCTCTTTTTTTTTTTTTTTTTTTTTAAGTTTTACAAAATGCAGCTATCAAGATTCGAACTCAAAACCTTTGTAATAAAAGACCAATGTATTAACCATTGCACCATCACATCTTATTAGTTTTTTTGGATAACTTATTTATATAAAACAAACACTCATATTTCTTTTTTTCATTTTTTTTTATAAAATCTCATCCTCTCATGCCTCTGTCTTTTTAATTTTCAACACCCTCTCTCTCTATCCTCTTTTCTTTTGTCACTCCCTTTTTAATCAAATCTCTTTATTTTTAATTTATTGATATTTTCTTCCATCTTTTAATTTTATTTTTGTCCATTAAATTGAAAAAAGTTAAAAAAATTATTTTTTTTAACCCAAATTATTTAATGCGACAACCACTCACTTTTATCTCATTTTTTGTTTGTTATCAAGTTTACATTTCTATTCTCGATTCTCTTGATTTCCTTCGAACTCCAAACTTCCTTTTTTAAATTGCAATATCTAAATCCCAAAATGTAAATTAAAATTTAAGTTCACAATGTCTAAATTCTCATAGACGCGAATTTTATATAATTTCAAAATATTGTGATATTTTTGGGTTGGATTTAGATATAATTGAAATTGAGATGAAATTTATTTGTTTTAACTTGTAATTTAAAAATTTTATTTTTAAGAATCCAAGTTATTAAAAAATAGTAAACTTTTCATCATATAAAGTATTAAATTAGTCCATTCCATGTCTTATTTTGTGCATATATATATTTATATAAATTATTTTTTAAAAAATTTATTGAACCGGAGTTGAACCGGTCTGACCGGTTAAATCTCGATCCTTTCACTTCACCGGTTCAATTAACGGTCCGGTTTTTAAAACATTGGTTTCTTCACCATAATTATCTCAAAAAGAAAAAAAAAAAAAAAAAACTTGGCACAGTTCAGCTTTGGCTCTGCCCTTTTGAAAAAAAAAACGTACTTCATTATCAGTTGCAAACATTAATATACAATTTGTGCTGCATTCACAAGGCAGTTGCATGGTTGGTTGATGAGCATATGCATCTTGTATACGTGCCACGGCACTTTCGTGCGAGCAACCTTTCCTCTAGTCTATTCACAAGGCAGCTGGGAGTGAGCCGTTACAGTCCAATGATCCAGCAGCTTAATCCTTATTTTCACAGTTGGGATCCTCTATGCCACTATTCGGTGTCAATCTCACTTATCACGTGATGATAGAAGAAATTTAAATAAACAGCACATGACAAATTAAATAAACAGGACACTATGGTATAAATATAGAAGTGGCACTGCATTATCAAGAAAAAAGTGGCACTGAGAATCCCGTGCGTTATTTCCATGGGTTTCACGTATAACACTCTTTAGACGAGGTGCCTTAAATCTATCTGACTGTCAGGTTTCTTCAAAGTGGAAAGTTTATAATTACATATACCCTCAGTGTGACTTACATCCCTCTCTTATAGATATGTGCTTCGAGGCATTCTTGGTAGGACTAGATTTCCACAACTATCACTTGCACAGAAGTGGAGTGTGATTAATTAGTAGGAGCTAACAATATTGATATTTAGATGTTTGGACAATATATGAATGTATATACGTATGTATGTGTAGCGCCGGAGACAATATCGAGCGAGTAATAACAGCTTCTAATTGTACTTCTCCAGTGGCATCTTGTGGATAAATTAAATGCCTTGTATAGTACTCCTACATGTGGTTAACAGCAAAGCTAAAAGGGGAAAGAAGTACGTAGTAACTAGTAACTAGTACTAGTGAGTTTCAAATATGGCATTAGCAAAAATGGGACGCGCAATTAATGTCCGTAATTTCTCAATTTACTCATTAACCAACATATTATTGAGGATGATGCCCTTTTCCAAATGAAATTAGCAGTAGCTGGCGTGACAAGCTAGCCAAGGGTGTGATGTCGTAAGTGGAGTGTGGGCACCATCACCGTGTAAGCGGCACCAATCAATTTGGAATCCCTTTCGTCCCGTTATTCCCGCCCAATCCAACTGGGGGTTTGGTCCGGTGTTCGCCTATTCTCTTCTTCTTCGAAAGGGTAAAATGCAGCCCATGTGCTTGGAACAACTAGTAAGTAGGTTACTAATGCCAACGACAGGTTGTAAGTTAAATTCCTGCATGTGATGTCTTGAAAAACTCTAGGATAGGCCTTCACCCCCGGGTAAGAGCTGGACTCTGCGGCCGCTCTCTAGACCAAATCCGAATTAGTTTCACCGAGGGTAGGGCGAAAGTTCAAATCTTATCTCCCATCACTTTATAATTATTTGGCTTCTCCAAATCTATATGGGTGCATGGTGCACCAATTTCATTCAATGATAGTTCAAACTCCGTCAATTCCTTTATTGACTCAGTTGGACCTCTCCTGAAATAAGTTAGATTAGAAATAGAGTAAATGATATCTATTGACAAAAAAAAAAAGGTAAAATGCCAGGATAAAGGGTGGTTTTTGTTGAGAGCAGATCCTCTGTCCAATACTTTGTGTCCAATTTCCTGTCCAATGTGAAACTACGTAGTTTCACTTATTATATCTACTGATGTGATAACTAAAAATAGGTGGTTGTTTGGCTGCCTTATACTTCTTTTTCTTTCTTCTTTTTTGGGTTTCTTTTGTTTACACAACTTTGTTACAATTCCCATCTTTTTTAAATATTCTTTTGTATTTGAAATCTTTAATACTTTGTTTTAAAAAAATGAAGTCCAATCCATCCTACACAAAAGGAAACCCCATTTGAGTCTTGTCCGCCCGACCATGGACATAAACAAACTCGCATTACACGAAAACAAATTGGAACAAAACATACGCTTATTATGAGTACCTTTCAATTACGAGGGTCATAGAATAGTGTTTTTTTTTTTTTAATCTATTATCACTATCTACATCACACTTCTATTTTAAATTATGCTTGAGGATGATCCAACAGGAAATCAATAGAATTAAACGACCATCAGATTATAAGAATGCAAAAAGCACTCATTTAAATTTAAGAGAAATCATTTTAATCTTTCACCTCACCAAAAAAAAAAAAAAAGACACGTGTGAGATAATTGGTTTCATAGAATAGTTCAAGGACCCGATATTTGCCTTTGGTCTCCTCGTGAATTGTGACGCCATCCCTTGTCGAGATCTCCAGTCCAGGGTCAAAATCACCAACGCCCGCCCGGCGCCCGTCCCTTTCCTTGCGTGGATGGTGTGTATCCCTTATAACCAGCCCGATATGAATCGCGCCGCATATCATGAATACAGACTTTCTAACATTCCCTTAAACGGTCCCAATTAAATTGCAAGGAAGTGATCTGCAGGTGGCCTCGTCCAGCGGAATCAAATCCTACTGCTACCACTTCTACAGTGGTTTTGCGATCTCGTGATGCCCCCTTTGTCCTACCTGTTTAGCTTCATTTTCTTCTCCACATGTATTTGATAGGCTCTTCCGGTCCCCCTTTTTTTTTGGTTACAATAATATTTAGCTTCTTCCTCAAACGTTGGACATGATCCATCCTTTTCCCATATATTTTTCTTCCGTGTCAGCATATCATCAACCTAATCCTGAATTTTTTTTTTTTTCCTTTTTGTTATTCAAGCATTAAACCATCCATCGTGTGGTATCAAGAAACCGTTTTTCCTGACCATGGAGCATCGATTCGCACTCTCGAGTCAGCAACACAAAATCAAATTGATGATGTAGAAATTCAAACCAGAAATTGTATTGACTTTTGATTTTTTTTTTTTTTTTTGGAAGCTACTGAATGTTGTTGATTGCATGAGATGGATACGAATACCACTAACCAACTTGTGACATAAACGCGGGCGTCTTACAACCTTATATTGATTATCAGACGCCAATATATACAAGTTTAGCATGCAAAATTCAGAATAAACACAAGGACCAGAGCATCCGAGGAAAGGGCCCATGACATAACTGGCTTTGTTGCCAAGGCCACCAGAGTCTTTGATGCTTATCGCCATATATATAGCAGCAACTTCTTGTTTGCATGCATGGTGGTGGTTTTTAGCTAAATTGCGCTGGCGCACTCTTTTTCCTCTTTTTTCGTTTGTTTTTTTCAGGAGGATGATGATTGACTTCGCATTCTCTATTTGCTTTGAGAAGGAGCACGAATGAACGGTACTACGTAGCATTTAATAAGAATATCATGCACATGGCTTGAGGCTGAAAACTAATTGCGGGACTCGTTGATCCCATGAAAATCCGTACCAGGTTAATTCGCCGGAGCTAGAAAGGGGATCCGGGGATGAGCTACTAAAATGAAACGGATAAAACATTCGTTTTCAGGTACGCCTGATCCGAGACAAGTGCCATAATATTGTTGCTGAATCATATGTATTCATCTAACAATCACTAATGTTGCCATCCAATCCGGTTCTTGTGGTCGTGAAAAACTAACATATTGCTTTTTCTCTACCATTTTCATCAATTCTTCTTTCCTCTGGAGCCCGACATATATCCTGACGTTACCTGTTAAGAGGATCATCCGTGATCTATAGAAGGGACCCATTTCTGTGAGCGTATGGATTTTGGGGATCTAAACGACGCTGCCGAGTTTTTATGAACTCTCTTTGTCTTCTAGCATGTGACGCTTTTCTTAGAACTATGGAGAAAAGCTGCAAATCTCTGACTAAAAATTAAGAGATTAGAGGAAAAATATTTTGACGGGGACTCCTATATAATCATTGGGCGATTAAGCAACAGCTAGAATAACAAAGCAGCCAAAAAACAAAAAATCTAATTGGTAAATAAGAGACCTTTAGGCCGTCTCTCCATGCACGTAAAATTTCATGTACGTGTGTGTTGTAACATAAACTCATGACAGATTCGTCAGGAGCAATTAAGTAGACTAATGCCCCCACATTCATATACACAGCAAATGTGATTGAATAGAACTAATAATGAAATCCAAAAAGTTGGATGTATTTGGAATTTCCATCTGTCAACATCGCTTCCTCTTCACATGTATGGACCATTAATTTTGTCATGCAGATGGTATCTTGGACAGCTCCAGAATATTTAGGGCAACTGCAGCCAACAGATCTAGAGTAACAAGCTAGGATGGACCTAGTACCGTCTGCAGCTTTCGTCGTGCCATTGGCTCTCTTCTCCGCAGCTCTGCTGGGCTGCTCTCTCTCTTACTCTCCGTCCATGTGTGCGTGACACGGAGAAAGAAACAGAGACTGAAGGTTGACAATATATGCCCAGATGAGTTTTGTTCTTCATCATTCACAATCATGAATCCCACATCGATCGACTAACTTGAATTTTGGACGTACCAGCAGCGCCAAAGCACTCACGTATATATTCTGAATGGACGAATTACTGAATTGAATGCGCCAACCTCCCATGTAACTTACCCGCCAAATCAATCACCATATATTCCCGTCCTGTGATTATGTATGTATAACTGATCTCTTAATGTTATTGCATGGCGGATTCCAATTCAAGGACTAGCACTGTATTGTTATTATATATATATATATATATAAGACATAATAATACTATCACTCCCTCTGCCACTTCTCTGTTTCTTAACTCCAACTAACTTAAGCGTCGGAGTCACAACGGGGAGTTAGTCCCGCTATTCTGCTCTTTACAGGTCAGTTCAAGATCAATTATCTGGTGCTAAGACCACCCCTGGTGTCTTGTTCAGGTCGCGCTCTCGATAGCCGCATCAATATACAAACAATTGTTATACATTTTTCTACCAGATAAAGTCCGAGTTCAACAGTCAAGCGTTAAAAAGGACGCCCTTCTTAATCTAATTTATTGGACGTGTGCAGTATTGGAAGAACAGCCTAATTTATAGTCCGCTTACAAAAAAGAAGTTGGAATCGCCAGAAAATCTATATCTATATCTATATGTATTGCAGAGAGGATTTTTAGCAGAGACCTTCTTAATGGTTCCCAATCTTCTCATTCTTTTTTCTAGAATTTTGTGAATATTTTAATACATAAAATCTAATTAAAAACTTTAAAATAGTGGATTATAACTAATCCTATCACTAGTCAAATTTAAAATTTAAAATGTTCTTGCTATCTCCTTCATAAACCATTTATAGTTTGTTATTTATACTTTAAGTCCTTTTTACTTCTTAATTAAATAAAATACATTTGTCAAGCCAAATTTCTCAAGGATAATTGATTAGTCTCATTTTACAATTATTCACCCTATTATATCCTTATCACTTTAGCCCCTTTTATTCCTTCATTAAAGAGGATTAATTTATCTAGCCAAATCCTTGAGATAATGTGATTAGTCATATTTTTTAGTTATTCATCCAATTATTTCTTTGTCGCTTTCCTTCTAGGTACAATAATCATTTGTCAAAATATTCTAATGATATACTTGATTACTCTTATTTTTTAATAATTTATGTTTCAATTACTAAATCAATTTTCTTGTGGCCTTAAACTTTTTTTTTTTTTTGTTTGTATTCAGCAAGCTAAGGGCACTTACTAGGTTTGCTTTATATATTTTTTATGTTGGATTTTATTCAGTAGGTTTGCTTTTTAAAGTTTTAAAATTTGAATGTTGAAATTATACTCTAACATTAAATTGGAGTATGTAAATAACAATTATGACATTTTATTTGCACTTAGAATAATCTCAATATTAATATCATGCAAGCATCTAGATGACTTTTCATTTAGCACATGTACACCAAAAAGTGTATGTAAAGAAAAATTTATGTATGAATTTTAAATTAATAAATGTGTATTTAGAAGGTTGCTTTTGGTGGTATTTTAGCAAAATTTTGATAAAAAGGTTGTATTTCATCAATTTTACATCCGAAACTTTACTCTTTATCGATGATTGCAATTCTAGCTTTTTATTTGATTAAAAACACTTAAAAATGAGGCAGCAACTTGGAAAAATAATTCTAACTTTTTATATGTCCAAAAACACTTAAAAAGTGAGATAATGAATTCTAAATAGTGAAAGCATTAAAAAGATAGAACTGTGAGGTTAGGGAAGGTAAAGATTAGGGGACAGTTATCAAATTTGATGATTCATGTGAGTTTGGGCAAGTTATAATTAGATTAATCTATATATTCCTACTTAGTTAATGATTCAAAATAGACGAGTCATCAATGAATATAGTTTTATATGGGTTTGGATTATCCAATCACCCTTCACAGCCCACTACTAAATTTTATTTTCTTTTGCATCCATATTTTGTCTAGCAACAAAATAGTAAATCATACCAACACATCAATTTTTACCTAAAGAAAGAGAAAAAAAACATAAAAATTGCTTAAAGGAGCCTAAAATGATCATCATAGTGAGTTTCAAATTTTGTCACTGTACGACAATCTAAAAATAGTTTAGGTATTAATGCAAACAATTAATTAACATTCATGAAATTTATTAAACTTTTATGAAAGGAATGAAGGAAGTAGGATAAATTTTAAAAAAAATAAAATAATAGAAATTAAAGAAGAGGATGAATAATTAAAGATGAATACATCTTATGATTGTTGGATGATTCCGGAAGGCACGTACGTTACAGATTTTTATTTTGCAACTAAACCTTGTCGTTCTTTTATTGGCTCCCGATTCTGCGTCGTCACTGGGAAACAGAGTCGAGTCTGTCGTGAACAAGGGTTTCCTCTGCATGCGTATCGTGTAAGATGATTCGATGAATGAACCAAACATGAAGATCCTCTTTATGACTTTTACGCATCTTTCGTCCTCCATGACCATTCTTGATCCTACAAGTATCCTTCCCCTTTTACATCAACTGCGCGCGGGGCCTGTCCTCCCCCGCTTTTTCTGTTTTACAAATTAGTCAAGATCAATAATTGCACAGCACCCCCCCCACCCCTTCCTCCACCCACACCGATTATAATCTCATGCGCTCTGCAATTTGCACACCCATCTCTTCCGATCTTCCATAGCTTCTTATTATTCAAGAAAAGGTATCTTTAAAGATCGCCATCGATCGTCTTGTCGGCTATCGGTATCAGGTTTGTTCAAAAGCGCAAGTGGACTGAATTATTCCAGACCAAAAATGACCCGTCCTCTTTTTTTTTTTTTTTTTTTAATTTAAACCCACGTTGATACTTGTCATCGTAGGAACGGCCACGTTATTATCATTCGTTAAATCCATTTTTTTTGAAAGCATCAGAGGAGTTTCAACAATTCATTCATCTTGTCTCGTGCCCCCGTTCGCTCGGCTCCAGCGGCAGATTTACTCCGAACTTCACAATCCTTGTTCCCTCACAGGATCAAGAAAACAACACGCGGATGTCTCCAAACAAGGGGTGAAATACCAAGACGCGTTAACCGCCTAGTGATTCAAATCCAATGGGCTAAAAGTTAAAATAAGTTCCTTGGCTAACAAGGATATCCTCCCCCCTAACCGTTAGCTTCAAGAACCCTGTTTTGTTGGCTTTACCACCCCCACTGTGCAGCAGGTACTTCAATCACACTACTGTTTTTTGCTGAAAAAGTTCCAGTAGTACAAATCAAGCCCAACCGTCAAATTCATGACGTGTATAGAATCTGTTAACAACCCAATATTCGCAATTTGGCATGTTTCAGCCACGCAATATCAGGCGATGAGATTGACAGCAGTAGCAAAACAGCAGCGTTTTTCATCCTCCAGTTTTACACAACTAAAAGCGAGAAAAAGGAACTCTCATAACCACGCTGCTTCATCTTTATCTAGTCACCAAGGCACAAACCAAAGACAACAAACTGGAATCCTCAAGAAAACTTCCGACTTCTGTAAAATGTACTTGTTCTCCGTCATAAACTGGGGCATTCGATAATTCCAACTAATAAAGATCCTCAAGTACACCAAACACGATGTAAGACGGACTTTAAAAGAAAGCAAATGTTCTTCTCTTTACCTCTTTTAGTGTTGTTCGAAGTATAAGGGGAAGGAAGGGAAGCAGAATGTTACAACAAAGGAACCAACCCGCTAATTGAATGCACTTGCATTCAGAGATTCTCGTTTTCATTCTGATGTGCATAATCATATTACTGTACACAAATGCGGAGTGGCATTTGAAGGCACCAAAGAAAGGAGGAATAAAGCTCAAAGAGAAATATGTACTCTTATTATACAAAAATTAATCCTGAACTTCCAAGCAAAATTGGATCTTCAATCTTCAAAGGAAAAAAAAAAAATCCTTTATGTACAAGATGAATCTTAAAAAAAAAAAAAAAAAAAAAAGTTGGAAAGGGAACAATTACTAAAATATCTAAAACCTTATGTATCGTTCTTGTATGACTAAAAGGCACAAAGCCTAACTGGAGGTATTCTTCTTTGCAGCATAGGAGCGATATGCTGCCAATCCAACAACAGCAACAGCAGCAGCAACTGCAATAACAGTTGAAGAGTCAAAGCAAATGCAGAAGGCTTGAGGAACCTTTTATGTACAATCACCTCAAAGATTCCCCCTTTTATTCCATTTGCCCTTTCTTTTGGGGGGTGACTCTTTTCAACTTAATTCCAGATTACTAGACCATAGCTCAAATCACAGTCAAAACTTAGGACACCTTCTAGCATACAGGATAAATTTCTGGTAATTTACAAGCAACTAGCCTCAATAAGGTAGTGCTACTGCTGTACTAACAGTTTAGTTTCAAAAGGAAGGCATTTGAGAGAAAAATCATACCTGAGACAAACATGAGAGAGCGACTAACAAAATGGCGATACAGTTTCCTGTTTTGTCCAACCTCAGTTTCCGGAATGTTGAGATGAGGGCGATCAGCTGCATGCACTATTCTCTGGAAAACATTGTTCAGATCTCTTTCCTTCACACTCACATGAACGGGTGCATCTATTCCCATATCCTGACAAATCTAAAACATAAAGCATACTTACCACAGTTAAAAGATTAGTATATGCTCATTTGTGTTTGTGAGGGCGTCTCAGTGTGTGTGTGTGTGTGAGAGAGAGAGAGAGAGAGAGAGAGAGAGAGATCATCCTTTGTATTGGTTTTGTAGTTAACTTTTACTAATATTGTGGAAGACGAGGTGCACACCTCGACCTCCTTCCCATAAAAATTAGATGCAATAAAGCGGAACCAATCAAGTAACAAGTACCTTGGCTGAATCTTTTATACCATTTGAATAGGAATCCAGATCATCTTTGGCAGCAATAAAGAGACATGGCACCCCAAAACCGGTCTCTTCACCTTGCCTAGCAACATCCTTAAGCAATTCGGATGCTCTTTTTAAAGAATTTTCATCCGAGCTAAAGAAATGAAAAGTATCGTGAGAAACATCAGCAAATTTTGGAGAGAAATCTTTAGGAGAAAATTGAAAAAAACAGACATATTCTAAGAGTAGAGTTCTCTCATGCATCAGTGATAATGAGACTTGAGAGGCTAACCAAAGCAACATCTAAGACTTCCAATGACAGCTACCAACAGGACATAATTAATCATTTAATCCACTGAATCCTAAGTAGTCACAATTCACGGTTAACTCTTTGTTTAACATGCTACAATCCCCACCTGTCATAAACAAATACTGCAACATCACAAGCGGCCAAAGACTTCTTATCAGACAACAAATTTTTAACCTCATCTTCAGGAATTTCACGAAGCACAAGAGTTTTTCTAGTTCCCTGCATTAAAAAGTGTATATCGCAAATATGTCATCACCATGGTATTCCAAAGAATTTAAACTGTATAAATATGCTTGTGACAAGACATAATAATTGTTTTACTCATAGAAGACTGATATGGTCTTACATTAAACATGCTTTTTACAATTAGTCATACTCATTGACATAATATGTCATGCGCATGTTTATGGATTTGTGCAAGAGATTGAGAATTTTGAGATGGTACAAGAACATAGTTTATACGAATATGTGAGTGTGCATGTGAGTTCATATGCAGAAGTGTGTGTGTGTGTGTGTGAGAGAGAGAGAGAGAGAGAGAGATTCTTTCAATCTAACTCCAAAGCATGACATTTAAGCCACTAGTACTCACCGCAGCCTGGTTAACAACATTCACCACATACCAATCACTACTAGTTGGTCTGTAATTTTCTGAGAACGGCCTTAAATACAAGAAAGAAATGTAAACGACGTCAAAATCTTTGTGGGATGTAATAAAAATTATGCACAAGGAAAGACAGAAGCCAGCACTGGCAATAATACAAAGCAGAAAGTTAAAAGGATTAGAGACAAGTTTCTCCTAAATTTAAACTAATCTGATTAAAATATGAGAAAAACCATAAGCAATACACCTTCCAAGAAAAGACTTTAAGAGTGTAGACTTTCCAGCATTTTTAGGTCCAAAGACAAAGCATTGATGCACATCTCGTTCTGTTCTCTGTTTCTTGCGGTCCACAGATCTTCTCCTAGTTACATGGAATGCTGATGCAGCATCACAGTTATATCCAATGTATATTAAGTTAGCCAAACTTTGATTGGGGTTCAGCAAAGTCATAAGAGCCCACTGCAATCATGTGCTCTGTATCAGTGACAATTAACCGATAGCTCAACATCAGGCAGAAATGCCTAAGGTAAATGGCAGAATAAGAGACAGCATCCAGCAAATGATTCAAAAAGAGGCAAAAAGTACAGAACAAAGATAAAATGCAGCTAGAATAAAATATCAGTGCAGAACTCCCATAAGAAATCAAATAACAAGCAGCAAAGGCCAACTGTAGCTTTTGTGAGGAACAACCCATAAACCAACATGCAACATAACATTATCTGTTGAATAGATAATGTTGCATGAACTTAGTTCCACATGACAATCATATCAAGTTGACAGATCTATGTTGATTTATCAACATATAAACATGCGCATATGCATGTCCAGATAAATAGATGATAACAACAGAGATATTACAATTAAACCTCCCAATTGCAAATCTGAAGCTACAGAACTTGAGAAGTTTTAAGAAGCCAACAGGAATAACCACAGGAGTCAAAAACCATATGACAACAAAAAAATATAAACGTACGATCATATGCAATCATCAATAAAAAGGCATATCTCTAATGGCAAACTTCACTAGGAGTAACCACTACAAGAGCTTCAAACAACGCACCTCACATAGATATCCAGAAAGAGATAAGCCCCCCATTGGAGTTCTGTCAACTGCATCCTTATAAGGAGCATCTTCCCACGGACTGAAGTTTTAAAAATAAGACAGATTTGAGAAATAATAGTATTTCAAAGGAAAAAAAATAAGAATAAACCCATGATTCATGTGTAATACTCACCCACTAACATACATACATGCATGCATGCATATACATACATACGTATATATATATATATATGTATATATATATGTGTGTGTGTGCATAGATATATAGACACACACACACATACATACATACATCCATACATACATACATATATCTATCCAATCTCATACATTTGATAACTAAAAGTCTCGTGCTTTTTCTGTGTTTAAAATGCATAACAGAAACAGGAAAACTTTGCATTATATCTAGACCAGCCAAGTCAAGTCATATTTGTACGTGACTCTTCAAAACAAATTGACAAGCACAACATGCAAAATGAAGCACCACCATAAACCACAAAGTCAAATCCAAATTGAGCAATTCAGGGAGGACTGAAGACAAAACTGCTCAAAAAACCAACCTTTCTGGTGCAGTTGAAAATAGTTCAACAAGCTCAGAATGCTGAAGAACACCATCCTGTCAAAGAAAAACTCAGAAAATGATCTTCAACTGTCGAATATCAATTGATGTCTAAAAAACAGACATAACTGAAATTTGAATATAAGGTTATGCAGCTCCATAGTATGAGTCAACCATAGGAAACATGAATTATGCCAACTTTAACGCTAAAAGGGCACTATGATCCTACCAACATTAAAGCCTTTGGTGATCCCTTGTTACCTAGATAGCCATAAGAAGATTTTTTTTCTTGCAGGTCCCATTAGGGACTAGCTCAAACTTCAATCTTCCAAAACTCAGACATCCTAAACCCTCCACAGATACCATTTATTTTTGTCCAACTTGCACTTCACAGAGAATTAGACAGCCTTTGAGTGGTAGACATATGAGTGTGTTTGGATTACACATTATTTCCATCTTATTTACACATACTAATTTGCTTGCATCATCAACACATTTTCCAATCACCTTTTTATCTCACATATATCATATCAAAAATGTGCTACAGTATTTTTTCACAAAATTATCTCAAATAATTTACTATCCAAACACACTCACTCTCTCTTGCTTGCCGGCTTTCCCATGGTTACAAATGTACTCTTTTCTATGTATATTCAGTTGCTATATTGGAATGATCTTTTCCACAGAAAAAATTTTCCAGAGAATGCAACTAAAGCAGAGCACAAAAGTTCAGGCCTAGTTAACACTAACATTTAAAAAAATTTTAAAAAATTAACTTAAAGATATACGATTGGAAGAGGACAGGGAGGAAATAATCTCTACAGTAAAACACAGTACATTGTAGGCTTCACGAAACCAGTTAGCTGTAAATTTTCACTGAAAGAGTTACTTGATAGGTTTCAAACAAATTAGAACTCGGCAAAATACAAATTCTCTTAGAATGAACTTAGAATGAAGCAAAATGTCTACCGTACTTTATCACCATCATATGTGCTGAAGACTCCCTTCAAGAACTCCATGGCTTCACTTGTCAATTCCATATTCTGCAAGAAGATAATGGCAACTTTAGAAAAACGTTTTAGACATACTAGACTCTCTATAGACCCCATTCTTAGTACATCAAAGAGATACTCAGAAAGAACAGGACAAAATATCATAAAACTGAACCATTACCATTTTGACCAAATTTTAGTTGAGAAACCAGTAAGTTCATAATAACAGAACATGCGAGACTCATTAAAAATATCTACTCAAGTACAAGCACAATCACAGTATTGATTTTTCTCCGGCTAAATGCTACGGTTAGATTATCTCTTTACTTGACTTCTAAGGAATTCTTGGAAACACGTCATGTTTAACCAGTAAGGCAGTTTCATGATTGTGATGCCATTAGACTGCACAAAAACCTTATCCAATCATGCAAAAGGAAAAGAGGTAATTCATGGCTTCATTAGAGGAATCACCTGGTCAGGAGCCTTTTTGAATGGAATAGATAGATAAGGATCCCCCAGCTTAATTTCATCATCATACCCAAATTTTCTTAAAACAGTCCAAGTTGTCTCAAGCCGACCTTTTTCAATAAAAAGAGCATGCAAATAAAGAAACCCTGTCAGGGTAAGCCCAAGGTCATTGACTCCTTCACCCAACTTCTCTTGTACGACTCTCTTCACCTCCACTATTTCAGCAGGCTGTAGCGGAGCATTGAAGCATCTAACCTGTATCATATCATTTCAAATGGTATAAATGACGGCACTAAAACTGGCAGAGACAAAATATAAACGGGAAGAAAAATGATAATGTATGATGAAACAGTATCAGAGAAAAGGAAGTGGGAAGCAGCAACCTGAAACTCATTCAACTCTTCATCATTGAGGGCATCATCCATGTCATGGTCACAAAGTATAAATATCCGTTTTAACGCTCTTACGCAGCGGGGTTTCAGAGTTTGAGTCTCTTGATCAAATAGTGGGGCAGTTGGATGAAGCACTGCCTTTTGAGCATAATAAAATACTTCAGGGACCTATAGACAAACTAGCATAATATTAATAGCAACGGACTATAATTAAAAAATTTTCATAAAATGAAGTGACAGAATCTCTAACGAATAGAGGCAAACCTGAAGCATATTTGCTGCAGAACATTCTATACAAGTCTCAATCTCTCGAAACTGTTGCATAATTGGGGCCATTACCTGCTCCAAACTCATATGATACTCCTCATCTCGCTTATCCAGCTTGCAGCCAACAACTATGACTGGTGCCTTTATCTGAAAATTGCATTTAACAAAAAAAAAGTTTCAAGGTGAGTGGCAACAATCTCCACCATTTTGGCCTTGAATCTTGAGAATGAGAATGTTGGGATTGTAGTCTTTGGTAGTGATACTGCTATTAAAGAAGGACATCTTGCCAAGCGCACTGGATCTATTGTGGATGTTCTTGCAGGAAAGGCTACACTAGGGCATGTGGTCAACGCATTAAGAGTACCTATTGATGGAAGAGGAGCTCTAAGCGATCACCAGCGAGCCTATGCAAACAGGTCTAAAAGCGGTAGATAGGCCTCGTTCCTATAGGTCGTGGTCAACAAGAACTTATAATTGGGGACCGACAAACTGGAATAAAAACAGCTATTGCTATCGATATCATGTTAAATCAAAAGCAAATGAACTCGTCGTAATTGAAAATAGTTTACCAAAAGATTTAGCCGTTAAACATTGCAACAAGTGTCAAAATAGATGCTTGTGAAACAACATAATTCAGGAGAACTCCAGAAGAGAAACGGCAGGCTTGCAGCATCAGCAAGATGCTATATTCGGCACTGGTTTGCTTCTCGGATTTCACTCCGATGTTTATTACCAACCAACCAAAAAAAGAAAAAAGTTGGATAAATACTCGGTAACTCACATCAAGGTCCACTGTCTGCCCAATATACCACAAAAGAGCAGAGGAATCAATGAAAGAGTCTACGCGGGCACAGAAGAATATCGGGATTGAAAG
>NC_092311.1:56173063-56185563 GCF_036785885.1 Coffea arabica | reverse complement strand
AAAAATAGAAAAATTTCATCATCTCTTGAGTTGATGTAATCAATATGAAATGAAATTAAGTTCATTCTTTTAGTTTTAAAAATAAGAATTTTTTGGTTACTGAATTATTCTAAAAATCCTAATACTTTTTTATTGACCAAAAAAAGAAAAATTTTGTTGACAAATCTTTGTAAAAGGTTTACCTTTCTTTTTCTCATTTCCAAGATGGGGAGGTTTATTTCCCCATCGACCTATTTGTCAAAGTTAGATTAACAAAAAATTTCTCTTTTTTTAGAAGAGTGGGGATAAGACCTTTAGTTAAAAGTTATTTTAATTTTTAATTAAAGGGTTGAATAAAAAACTAATAGATTAAATCTTTAAAATCCTTTGCAATAACTTTCGTACTTTTTATTTTTTTATAGGAATTACTTTAAAGATTCACCAGATATTTCCTCTTGTCAACTCAACCCTTAGTGAGGATTTTCCCTCTGAAAATGTGTCAATTGGGCATCAGTCTGGGGTTTATATTTTTAACCATAGGTATTCTGTCAGGAGCAGTATGGGCTAACGAAGCGTGGGGATCGTATTGGAATTGGGATCCAAAGGAAACTTGGGCATTTATTACTTGGATCATATTCGCGATTTATTTACATACTCGAACAACTAGAAACCCGAAATGTGCAAACTCAGCAATTGTAGCGTCTATAGGCTTTCTTATAATTTGGATTTGCTATTTTGGGGTCAATCTATTAGGAATAGGGCTGCATAGTTATGGTTCATTTACATTACTAGCTAACTGAATTCAAAAAATTATCTTACGAATACAAGGGAGTGGGGCGCATATAAAAAAATTTATTCGAGTAGGCACGAATCGTATGAATCGAATATTGTATTCGATTCATACGATTCGTGCCCATATGATATCGTGTTCAAATTTATTTCTTAACTTTACTTAGAAATTTAATTTAAGAGAAAAGCTCTCTTTGTTTCATTCTAGAACTTTTTCATTATGATTATAGAATCAACAATTTCAAAATCATAGGCGGTTTTATTTATGAAAACTATTTAGAAAAAGAGTTAGATAGAATAACTTCGACTTTGTCAACTGACAGTGAAAAAATGAAATCGGGGTACATGCCAATGCCGAGTACGGGTAAAAATAGAGAAATCGAAAGAAATAACTCGCGTGGTCCAGAATCAAAAAAATAAGAGTTTGGAATATTAAAGAACTTGTATCCATAGAACATCTGGCGTGACATAGATAATGAATAAATAGGAGTTAATATCATTCCAATTGCCATTACAAAAGTAATTAGTATTTTTGGCATTAAAAGATATTTTTGGCTGGTAATTATTCCAAAAAATACTATCAATTCGGCAACAAAACCACTCATACCCGGTAATGCAAGGGACGCCATGGAAAAGGTACTAAATATCGTGAATATTTTTGGCATTAGGATAGCTATTCCGCCCATTTCGTCAAGGTAAACAAGACGTATTCTATCATAAGTCGTACCTGCCAAGAAAAAAAGTGCAGCACCAATAAATCCATGAGAGATTATTTGTAAAAGAGCTCCATTGAGTCCGGTATCAGTTATAGAACCAATTCCTATAATTATGAAACCCATATGAGATACGGAAGAATAAGCTATTCTTTTTTTTAAATTACGTTGGCCAAGAGATGTTGAAGCTGCATAGATTATTTGTATTGTGCCTACTATCAGTAACCAGGGCGAAAATATAGAATGGGCGTGAGATAATAATTCCATATTGATCCGAACCAGCCCATATGCTCCCATTTTTAATAAGATTCCGGCTAGAAGCATACAAGTGCTGTAATGTGCTTCCCCGTGGGTATCTGGTAACCATGTATGTAGGGGTATAATAGGCAATTTCACAGCAAAAGCAATAAAAAATCCAATATAGAATATTATTTCCAAGGGAAGAGGATACGACTGATTGGCTGATGTTTCAAAATTTAATGTTGGTTCATTAGAACCATATAAACCGATACCCAAAACTCCCATTAAGAGAAAAATAGAACCCCCCGCCGTATACAAAATAAATTTTGTAGCCGAGTACAGACGTTTCTTTCCTCCCCACATAGATAGAAGTAGATAAACAGGAATTAATTCTAACTCCCACATAATGAAAAAAAGTAAAAGGTCTCGAGAAGAAAATAATCCTATTTGAGCACTGTACATCGCTAACATCAGGAAATTAAATAACCGAGAATCCCGAGTAACCGGCCAAGCTGCTAAAGTCGCTAAAGTGGTGATGAATCCCGTTAGTAAAATAGGTCCTATAGAAAGTCCATCTATTCCTAATCTCCAATGGAAATCAAACAACTGTATCCATTTATAATCCTCCATCAGTTGGATTAATGGATCATCTGTTTGGAAATGATAACAGAATGTATAGGCCGTTAGAAGGAGTTCGAAAATACATATAAATATAGTATACCAACGGATGACCCTATTTCCTCTATGGGGAAGAAAAAAAATTAAGGAACCTGCAAATATTGGCAAAATTACAATTATTGTTAACCAAGGAAAATAATTCGTAGTAAAGACAAGATAGACTTGGACCAGAAAAAAACCCGTGCTCAAAATATTTTGAGCACGGGTTTTGTCGGTAAAAAAAAATAAAATGGATTCAAGTAAAATTTTTTCGAACGTATCAATAAGCTAGACCCATACTGCGGGTTGTTTCATGCCATAAATAAACTCGAACACTCAAGAAATCCGTTGGACAGGCGGATTCACATCTTTTACAACCAACGCAGTCTTCGGTTCTTGGAGCAGAAGCAATTTGTTTAGCTTTACATCCGTCCCAAGGTATCATTTCTAATACATCGGTCGGGCAAGCTCGGACACATTGAGTACATCCTATACACGTATCATAAATCTTTACTGAATGTGACATTGAATCTATACATTTTTGAAAGTAATAAATTTTCGACCTAGTAAACTTAATTAACAAATCCTATATTTAGATACCAGATGAATCAACAAGTTATCAGAATTTTTCGAATAAATCTACTTCTGGATTGGTTTATGAGAAAGGTCCAAAATACTTTGATTTCTTAGGTTTTTGAAAACAAGGTCATACTTTAATTTAATATAGCAAACATACTAATTCGAATTCCTTTATGAATATTAGAATTTATATGATTAATACTAGTTATTCAACAAATTCGATTGGTTAATACGAGTTGATTTTCGGTTACGATAAATTGATGAAACAATAGCCAGTCCAATAGCCGCTTCAGCGGCTGCAATAGCTATAACAAAAATTGAAAAAATGTCTCCTTTTAATTGACGATTATCAAAAAAATCAGAAAATGTTACAAAATTGATATTAACTGCATTCAATATAAGTTCAAGACACATAAGAGCTCTAACCATATTTCGACTTGTGATCAATCCATAGATACCGATAGAAAATAAATAGGCACTCAAAACAAGTACATGTTCGAGCATCATTAACCAACTCCTTATCAATCTTATTAATTTCAATCTAAACAACAATGCAATCCTCAATGCAATCGATTCGATTGAATCACATATAACAAAAATTCCATACTTAAATTTCTTTTTTATTATTGACGAGCTACAGCAATTGCACCTATTAAAGCAACTAAAAGAATTATTGAAACGAGTTCAAATGGAAGAAAAAAATCTGTTGATAAATGAACTCCAATTTGTTGACTATTAGTTATCAAATCTTGCTCTAGAATCTGGTTTGATTTTGTAGTCCAAATAATACCGTACCATGACATATCTGGAATAGTAGTAATTAGTGAAATAAAAAGACCTGTACAAACCACCGAAGTAACTCCATCCCCAATAGTCCAAAGATGAAAATCTTTGTAATATTCTGAGCCATTCATGAACATCACAGCAAAAATGATTAAAACATTTATAGCTCCTACGTAAATAAGCAGCTGCGCAGCAGCTACAAAGTAGGAGTTCAATAGAATATAGAATAAAGATATACAAACAAGAACGAATCCCAATGAAAAGGCAGAATAAATTGGATTGGGAAGTAATACCACTCCTAGACCTCCTAAGATTAGACCCGACCCCAGAAAGACTAAAAGAAAATCGTGTATTGGTCCAGGTAAATTCATTTAAAAAATATATAAATTGAGATATTTCATGAGTTTATTGATCTGAGCAGAAAAAAAAGAAGTGATTCTATTTTTTATGGTACTCCTTAACTAAATGAAATTTAAATGGGTCTGGGTTGATATAGATAGTGTTATTGGAGTATTCTAATTCAATATCCGAAAAATGGTTTGAAACTATATTATATATATTTTGAAATCATTACTCTAATGTAGAAATACATTTTCAATCCAAATAAAAGGACCAACTAATAAAAGGTTTGTATTCATATTAAAAAAATCATATCCTTTTAGATCCAAATAGATCCAAATTGAGCCTTAATTAATATTTTTTAATATTAATTAATATGAATTTTAATTTTATTTGTTTAATCAAAGGGTTCTATCCATTTTTTATTTGGGGTGAATTCGAAATTGTTCGAATTGTGTAATCATCAATTACTGATGTTGGTAACCGACCCAATGAAATTTGATTGTAATTCAATTCGTGACGATCATAAGTAGAAAGTTCATATTCTTCAGTCATTGATAAACAATTTGTTGGACAATACTCAACGCAATTACCACAAAATATACAGACTCCAAAATCAATACTGTAATTAAGCAACTGTTTCTTTCGAATATCGGTTTCCAATTTCCAATCAACAACGGGTAGATCTATAGGACATACACGAACACATACTTCACAAGCAATGCATTTATCAAATTCAAAGTGGATTCGGCCCCGGAAACGTTCCGGTGTGATCAGTTTTTCGTAGGGGTATTGAATAGTTATAGGTAAACGATTCGCATGAGACAGGGTAATCATGAAACCTTGACCAATGTACCTGGCAGCTCGGATTGTTTGTTGACCATAATTTATGAATTCAGTTAACATAGGAAACATATCGTGAATATGTATAAATAAAAAGATTTTATGCTTGTTTCTTTCTCTTGTTTGAGACAGGTCGTGAATTGAATGTAGAATATTGTAGTATTTTACAATGAAAGAAGTTGGGACGAAGTTGTTAATAATAGATTACCTAGAGAAATAGGTAAAAGAAATTTCCACCCAAGATTTAATAGTTGATCCATTCTCAGCCTTGGTAAAGTCCATCTTGTTGCAATAGGAATGAACAAGAACAAATAAGTTTTAGCTAATGTAATAAAGATACCAATTACTGGGCCAAAAACTTTACCCGCTTTATTTATGTCAAATATCTCAGAAACGAATATGTACGGAATAGAAAGATTCCAGCCTCCCAAGTAAAGAACTGTTACAAATAATGAAGAAACCAGTAGATTTAGATACGAAGCAACGTAAAATAAACCAAATTTGATACCTGAATATTCAGTTTGGTAACCCGCTACTAATTCTTCTTCGGCTTCTGGTAAATCAAAAGGCAATCTCTCACACTCGGCTAAAGAAGAAATTAGAAAAATGATAAATCCTATAGGTTGACGCCATAAATTCCATCCCCAAAAACCATATTTTGACTGCGCTTCAACTATATCAACTGTACTTGAACTGTTAGATAATCATAGTCGATGATAACATCGCTGTTCCCATCACTATTACAGAACCGTACGTGAGATTTTCACCTCATACGGCTCCTCAAAGATCACAAATAAATCTAAGGGCATTTCACTATTATTTATCTTGATATTTTGTAAGATAGTTATCCTATAAGTTCGTGAATTAGATCGATGGAATTCTGTTTGCTATATTTTATATTTAAAATAAAAAAGTGCTTCTGAATTCATCTTATCTTTTAATTATATAATATAAGAATTTTTTTCTTTGTTGATCAATAACTTAATCCTTGAATAAAAGACCTTTTATAACATTTTTATAACATATAGTACATAGATATTTCAACCTATTATTTTCAATTACGAAAAAGAATTAGACCCTGCTTTATGATTCATGAATCATGAAAAGAGTTCTATTTTTCTAACTAAAATAAAAAAAAATAGAGGAAAAAAGAATCCAAAAAAGATTTCTTTTCCTTTGCAATTATTCCTTTTTATTCCGTTCCTATTCTACTTTTTCATAAAAGGGAATTTTAACCAAAATCAAACTAAAAGATTATTTCGTTCTTGATAGTTATTTAATTAATTGTTGGATGGGAACATACTCTGGATCGGAATCTTGGGGAATACTTCTTGATCATTTCTACCAACTTAAAGCCCCAATTTGAATTCCCTTTATATACGGAAATATCCCTTTGGATAACTTACAGAATCTCCATCATTACTAATCCTTTGTGTATTTTCGTCTTTCTAATCATCCACCAATTTGTGGTCAACTTTTTTTTATGTTAATACACCTATGGTAATAGGTAATAAAAACCCCATAGAGTTGATCTTTTGAACCCGCTTCAAGCCATGATGACATAATAACCAATCTTGGGGTAAACAGTCTCTACTGCTTTTGTTTACTTCGCTCTTGTACATAGGAAATGAGATTCAATTTTATTTACTGCAAATTTTGAAGCCGTTTTCTTTCACCCATATAACTATCTGCTTTACGTCATCAACCCGAATGATGAATAAAAAAATGAAAACTAAAATGTATATTTAACCCATTTAACTTAACTTTCTTCTTAAGAAAGAAAGAATATAGGGGAAATTTTGCGTCTCACCGAATCACACGTAGAGATATTGATAATACACATAGAGTTAATGGTATTTCATAACTAATTGATTGAGCAGCAGCCCTTAGACCACCTAAAAAGGAATATTTATTATTTGATCCATATCCCGACATAAGAAGTCCAATGGGAGCAATACTTGAAATGGCGATCCATAAAAAAACACCAATAGTAAGATCGGCTAGAACAAGTCGATAACCAAAAGGAATTACTGAATAACTTAGTAAAATTGATATGACTGCGATGGATGGTCCAATACTGAATAAACGAGCATCGCCCCTAGATGGAAGAAGGTTCTCTTTGAAAAGTAGTTTTGTACCATCCGCTAGAGCTTGAAGAATTCCTAAAGGGCCGGCATATTCAGGTCCAATACGTTGTTGTATCCCTGCAGATATTTCTCTTTCTAACCAAACAATCACGAGTACACCTATTGTGATTCCTAATACAAGAGTAAAAATGGGGATAAGTATCCATATGATCCCATAGACTTCTTTTAGGGATTCCAATTTGAAAAAAGAATTAATAGCCTGTAGTTCGGTTGTATCAATTATCATTTTAACGATCAACTTCTCCCATAATGATATCTATGCTACCTAGTATCGTCATAATATCAGCCAATTTCATTCTTTTAACTAACTGAGGAAGAATTTGCAAATTGATAAAACCCGGTGGACGAATTTTCCATCTCCAAGGAAAAACACTTCGATCTCCTACCAGAAAAATTCCCAATTCTCCTTTTGGTGCCTCAACTCTCACATAAAGTTCTTGTTTCGACAATTCAAAGGTCGGAGAAGGTTTTTTACTAATAAATCGATATTCAAAATCATTCCATTCGGGATCTTTTACTCTATCAATATCAAAACGCCGGATTTCTAAATTCTCATAAGGGCCTCCTGGAATTCCTTCCAGAGCCTGTTGTATAATTTTTATGGATTCTGTCATTTCGCGGATTCGTACTAAATAACGAGCTAATGAATCACCTTCGTTTTGCCATTGAACCTCCCAATCAAATTCGTCATAACACTCATAATGATCAACTTTACGAAGATCCCATTGTATTCCGGAAGCTCGTAGCATTGGTCCTGATAAACCCCAATTTAGTGCTTCTTCTCCGCCGATAATGCCTACGCCTTCAACTCGTTCTAAAAAAATAGGATTACGTGTAATAAATTTTTGATATTCAGCAACCCCTGTTAAAAAGTAATCGCAAAAATCCAAACATTTATCTATCCAGCCATGAGGTAGATCAGCGGCTACTCCTCCTATGCGAAAAAAATTATGCATCATTCGCATACCGGTAGCAGCTTCGAATAGGTCATATATCAATTCTCTTTCTCGAAAAATATAGAAGAAGGGGGTCTGTGCGCCAATATCTGCCATAAAGGGACCAAGCCATAACAAATGGGAAGCGATACGACTCAACTCCAACAAAATGGCTCGGATATAGCTAGCTCTTTTAGGTACTTGAATATTTCCTAATTGTTCAGGTCCATTTACGGTTATTGCTTCTGTGAACATAGTAGCTAAATAATCCCAACGTGTTACATAGGGTAAATATTGTACAATTGTTCGATTTTCCGCAATTTTCTCCATCCCTCTGTGTAAATAACCCAATATTGGTTCACAATCAATAACATCTTCACCATCTAAAGTAACGATGAGTCGAAGAACACCGTGCATTGATGGGTGATGAGGGCCCATATTGACTATCATGAGGTCTTTTCTTGTAGCTGGTACAGTCATAAGTTTTTTACCCATTCATTCTTCCATGAATTGCTGAAAGTGAAAAGAAGTTTATCAAAATTTAAACGAATAAAAAATAAAAAAAGTACTTAAAATGACACGACTCTTCTAATTAACGAGTTTTGGTCTCTCGAATACTCAATAGACCAATTAATTCTTTATAACGTACTCTATTTTTTTTTGCCAAATAAGCCAACAGCCGTTGACGTTTTCCCAAAATTTTTCGTAAGCCTCTTTGAGATAAATAGTCTTTTTTGTGCAATTCCAAATGTGAAGTAAGTCTCCGTATCTTATTGGTAAAACGGAATACTTGAAATTCAACAGACCCCCTCTTTTCTTCTTCAGAAATGACTGAAATGAGTGTATTTTTTACCATAAAAGATTGCTACCCCCCCTTTTTTACAGATATGTTTTTTTACCGATGAGTAATAATAATGGTATTTATTTTAATGTGGTATATATAATAATTTGAATTTCGTTATGGACTCCTAATTTTATTAATTTACATGAATTAATTCCGTTTTAAATTAAATTTGATTCAGATAGGAATAGAAAAAAGTGATACATTTTTCCATTCAGAAAGGGGCATAATTTAGACCTAAAATTAATAAGATTCTGTTAATTGATTTCTAGGTCTAATTGATACGTTATTGGTTTTATTATCTATATTAAAAGTGAAAATGGGATGTAAAACAGGTCATGTGTGAATCTCTTTCCTTTCATATACCCTACAGGGTAGAGCAGATATACGAAAAATGTACTATCAATGACTTTTCAATCGTGGATACATATATATCCTTAACATACTGAAACGACTGCCGTTATTGGTATCAAACCAATAGCGATTCATACAAGCCAAATCTTCTAATCGATAATTAGGCCAAAGAAAAAACTTTAATTTAATTAATTCTTTTTTATCTTTATCAAGATCTTTCCTTTTGTCCAAAAGTTGACTAGAGTTGTTCTTGGTACAAAATACTGAATTTTTATCAACACTATTCCTATTTTTTGAAGTGAAACAAATTAGGATTCTCAACTCTCTACGGCACCTGGTCGATAAAATATTTTCAGGAACAAGTAAATCAAAACGATTCTTATCAACGTATGTTTGTTCTCGGTATCCTTGATTAGTTTGGTGCTTATTCTTATGAACTACTGAAATACCTAAGATTTGATACATAATAAATTGTCCATCATTTTTTACAGACAGGCGGTCAGGTTCGATAACCAATACTCCCCTTTTGATCAATTCTGTAAGACTTAAATTCTTCTGAATCAGCATTATATCCAAACTCATTTCTCTTCTTTGAATCGAAGATATAGTAATTTTTCTTGGATTTATCAGTCGAAGCAGGAGACAATATATTTTGACATTATTGATCATTCTTTGATTCAAAGCATCGCCCCATCTCAATTGAAAAACTAAATAACGTTTTAGGAAAAAATCCAGTTCTGCTTCCGTTTTACTTTTGTATTGCTTTTTCTTTTTACCCGCTTTTATCTTTGATACTGCATAATCCTCTTCATTATCTTTTTCTTGCTTTGTCTTTGTTGGGGGAACGGATCCAAGATTCCCCTGTTTTTGTGCATCTGATCTAAGATCTTCTTGGTCCGCAGGGGTTTCTTTTTCTTTTTGATTCTGATTTTTATTCTTTATTTGTTTATTCGATGGTATAACACATTCCGTCTTTTGCTTTCCATCGACGTTTTTATTGTTACTAATAACATTTTCATTTAGATTCAAATTGAAAAGAAGTACTTTGCTTGGTATAACCCACGGTTTCATTTTATATAGATTATAAAGGAGTACGAATTCTGGAAAGAACCAAAATTCCAGACTCGAGATGGGACGATTTAATATTTCTTCATTCATTCCCATCCAATCCAAAAAAAGTTTTTTTGGACTTGGCGAGTTTATTTTGGGATTTTGCGGAAGCAGAAGATAAAAAGGGCCTTTTTTATCAATTTTATCAATTATTTGATAATTGTTAGTACCAATCTTAGTATTTTGATTACTCTTAGTATTGATTTTGACCCAGGATTCAATATCGACCCTTTTTCTAAGAAAAAATTTGATGATTTTCCAATCAAAATATTTTCTATCGGTATTTTTTTCCATATATCTAATATTACCTTTTACTAGATAAGGATTGATAGGGATACTCTCCAACATATCAAAAAGGTTGTGTTTATATGTGTTAGAATTATAATAAAAATCTTGATTCTTATTTACTTGTACTTGAAAGGGTGATTCATAAATAGATGGGTCCCTCATTTTTTGATAATTAATATATTTATATGATAAAAGATCATATCTAGAGTTTTTTTGAAAATTCTCTTTTTGATTCAATAATGAATATACTTCAGAATCCTTTTGTTTTTTGTAATGGCCCTTTTCATATGAATTCAATTTGAAATTTTGATTTTGAGCCATATGATGTTGATTAACTCTATTTCTCCATTTTTCTGATATTAATTTAGACCATCTAATCGAGGGTAAATCGTATTGATAATGTCCTTTTAACCAACCTTTCCATTGATCCATCCCATAACTCGGAAGTTTCTTAAGACTTAATTCATTCTGAATTATTCCTTGTTTTTCAAACGAATGCTTTATTTCAGTTTTAAGAAAAAAAGAGGTTCCGAGGTAGTGAAAAAAAGATCTTAATTTATACAAGTTACTAACTTTAGTTTGTGATAATTTGTAAAATACATATGCTTGTGACAAGTAGGATAAATCACAAAAAATATATGAATTTGTCTTATTGTTAATAGTATCAATTGATTTTTTTATAGTCGAAATAAAGTAAATTGTATTTTGATTTTTTTTATTAATCCTTTCTTTATTTGCTTTATTAATGGATTTATCCATAATTTTTTTTATTGATTCAATAAAAAGTTGTGTATTCAGTCTGGTAATATTAATGATAAATAAAAATATATCTATGTATATTCTTTCAACGAAAATTTTTATAAAAGAATTGAATTTAGAGAATAATCGGGCATTTCTTTTTTTTAATATTTGCCAAATGTTTTTTGGCAATTCTAATCTTTTAGTATTCCAATTTCTTTTATTAGGACTTATATATATTCTTGGCGTTGGGGTTATTTTTTTTTTTTCTTTTATAATTCTTTCTATTTGATTTCTGATTGTACTTGTTCTATGAGACATATCCTTCTTTTTTTTTTCTGTCAGTGAAGAATTTGTCCAATTTGGAGAGTTAATTTTACTAAAGGATTCATGAATTATCTGATTGCTGATTATGGAATCTTTTTCGTTTTTAGTTTCATTCGATTCATATACTTCTCTGAATCTAAATAATATAATTGGATTTAATTTAGAAAGTTCTTTTATTAGTCTTTTTAGAAATAAAAAACTTTCGATAATCCATTTTTTTGTTTCTTTTGAAACTCTTAGAAGTAATTTTGTTTTTCTCTTTAAAACTTTTAGAGCTAGAAAATATGCCCTTTTGAATTTTATAATTTTTGTTTCCAGCTCCTTAACAGCGGGCTCAAAAAAAGAAGATTGTTTTCTGGGAGAACCAAACGGAAGTTCAGTTTCCATTCCCCAAACTGTTAAAAAACAAAAATCATCTTTTTGTTTTTTCTTTTTCATTAAATCTCTATGAGAGGGCCGTCGTTTCGATCTATGCCAAGGTTTCAGACAGAAAGGAAATAGGATTTTTATCTGAATACCATCTGTTAACCAATTTTTCGGAAATTCTGTTTCCGATAATTGAACACCATTATAGGTACATTTAATATGCATTTCTCTATTCCATCCCTCTAGATCCTCAGACCATTCCGGAAATTGGAATAATATCATACGTACAATATTTTTGCCTATTATTAATACAGGTAAACGAATATATTTTCTAAAAAAAGATTGACTTATTAACATGGAACCTCTTATTACTTGTGCAAAAGGAATGGTATCCCAGGCTTCTGCTATCTCTATCCGCGCTTGTTCCTTTCTTTTGTTCTCCTCTTTTTTATCCTTTTCTTTTTTATCTTCC